>NC_143013.1:48312139-48464639 GCF_055824585.1 Amblyomma mixtum
ATTTACTCCACCTTGGGGGATTCCCCTAAAACATTTGGCGACAACTCTGTACATTAGAACACGCCGTAGGCACAAAATTCGTGTGAACAATAACATAACGATGAAGAACCCCGCCCCAATGAAGCAGTTTTTGTAGCCTATTATAGGTGAGTTCAGGTCATAAATAAGTACCAGTTCTAATGGAAAGTTCTTGTGAGTGGCGATAGAGTCACTGGAGGTTGTATGAAGTAAGGCTATCAGGCGAAAAACACGTAAGATTTTTACGGACAATAAATAAATATCGTCCCAGGTCGATTTCAGCGATTTCTCTATCTACAATTTCGCTTCAGTCTCCGCTGGCATGAGCTTCAGTGGGAATTCAAGAAACGGAGCAGCACTGAATAACTATCTTGCATCTCTTTGAACATTCTTTAAGCATAGAGCATGCGCCGCATGTACTGGTGAGGGATCAGTCAACGTCAAGGCGCCATATTGCCCAGGCTTCATTCACGTAAGCATGCTGCGTGATTTGCAGGTTTGTATCCACTGATGATCAATGAAAACGGCTTGAAAAAAAGCCACCAAGAAAACGCGAACGCCACATATGAGATATATATTTTGTGGGACTTCAACTTTCTACCGCATGACGACCCGTATCCTTGCCGCACCTATAGGCCCACCCACCCTCTCACTGCACAAATCCTAATGCTGTGGCCTCTTTCGGCGGTCATCATTACCGTGGGACAGACATGGCAGTAATTGAAATACTGCAGTGAAATTGTCATAATTTCATTGTTTCTTTTGGTGTTTGTAATGCAATGATTTACATTTCTGGCCTAGTAACTTAGCAATGTGATGAATTCTTTCTTGGCAGTAAGTTGGCACCTAAAGTATTTATTTATCGAAAAATTACTTCTATCAAACAATCACGACTTGTGTTTACGACGACAAAGCTCTGATCTCGTGGGCTGGGTCGCGCACCTCAAAATGCATGAGCGACGCGCAAAAACCTGTGCTAGCAAGCCAGAGCAGTTGCACGCGCGGACGAGGGGTAATGTGCGCGGGGACATTAGCCACCATCTTTGGACTATAAAAAGGAGAAAGTTCCGCCGATTTATATGAACAGAAACACACAGACCCTTTGTGTTACTAGTCGAGTTGCACCCTCGGCGCAATAATTTTTCCATCCAGTGCAAAGCTGGACGGCCTTAACTGCCACAGCAGGCCGTCTATTCGTCATGGAGAAGGGTACCTTCAAAGCAGGAAAATATTTCGCCAACCAGTCCAGCTGGTCCTGCGATGCAGTAAACGGGGATCTGAAATGCTTGTAGCAGCTATGTTCAATGAAGGTCTTTTATATGAGTGAAAAAGTAATTGGAAAGAAGTTGTAGTTTTTTGTAGGTTATTGTACCGTAATGTTATTTATTGTGAGTAGTAATTGGCAATGTACATTAAGTATGTCCTCGCAGGTTTTAAGCAAAAAATTAGTGATGTAATTTAATTATTTCTGAAAAGCAATTTTGCCATGCATTCCATGCCATGCAAAACCTTCCCAGTGTCTACTTTTCTTAGTGACCCTTCTCACACAAACCTGATGTGGCTATGAGTATAAATGCTACTAATTATGAGTAGCATAAAATGCTGCTAGTAATCCATGTCGTCCTCGTCCTTTGGGCCCCTACCGTCATGAATTTTATTCACTTTTTATACGCACCTGTCAGAAAAAAAGAAAGAAAACGACGATAAATTGTTACCAGGTGCCACGCTCAGTGAAAGAAGACGAGAAGAAGAGAGGACCGACAACAACAGCAACGACAACAGAGTAGAGACCGGTCTGATGGTTCGCTTCACGAAGGAGCTGGCGTCCGTGTCGCCTACAATCATTAGGCGTATCGTATGGGCTGGCTGCCTCCGCCTGGTTCTGCCGCTCTTCGCGTGGATGATCGTCTACTGCGTCGTCGTGCGCCAGGGGAGTGTCGCCGAGCGCACCTTCCATCTCTCGCTGGCCAACGGCTCTCTGCTGCAGCTATGCGACCGGCTCTGCGACCCCCATCGGATCTGGGGTGACGAAGTGAGCATCGACGGGTTCACGCTTCCCAACACTTACGCGGAGACCGTCTGGAAGCTGGAAGCGTCCGGCGGCACGCTCGTCGAAGGCCTGTCGCTGTTCAGCGCCACCTACTCTGTGCGTCAGAGCGAGCGAAGCTGTCAGGTGCTGCGAGATGCCGTGCTTTGCCTGGGTCAGAGCGTCCTCTGCTTGCGGTCGGTGGCCAACACGACGCTGGCCGTGCCGCATGGAAGGACGACCGGCGCCAACACGACCCAAGTTGTGCGACTCAACATGCCGATGGCCGTCGCCCTGTTCCGGGAGGAGAACACTCTGAGGGCTCACGAGACCATGTTCAAAATGTCGCTCCTGCCGTGACGGCAATCAGCACGGAGGTGCCGAGGCTGCTGCAGATAGACGAGCGCTTGCTTGTGGTGCCTTAGCAGGTGCTGAGACTGGCTGGAGGAAGTTTACTTTATTGAAACAGAACAGTGCGATTTTCTGTTTTGGAGCACCTGAAGGCTACGCGCGTTCTGAAGTTTCCTTGCAGGATTCAGGTGACTATATGGGACATGGCACTGTGTTGCTGAATAGTGTTCACTGCCGCCCTATTGACGACGTAGGTTCTTCTGCTTCCATTACTGTACTGCTTTCGAATTGATGTTGGATCTTTGATTTCTGATGTGCGTATGGAATCATTTGCCTTAGCCAAACGATAATGAAGATATTTAATGTGAGCTTTCGCACTGCTTTCATGTCATTTCACAAACTTCGGCAAAAGACAGGATCTTTAGCTAATTTTTGTATTTAGAAAACATACCTAATGTCGCAAAATTTGAGAATGTGACACTAGTGAAAAAAATATTTCGGAGAACTATCGTGCACAGGGTGCCAAAACGTCACAGCTCTTCTTTTAACACATTCCGGGGACATGGTGCAGCTGCACTGCTACATGACAAGAGAACGGAAACTCACGGCAACACCAGAAGTGGCTCCCAACAAGTCTAACTGCGTTCCTGATGACAGTAAATCCAAGCCGCAATGCCGCGTTCGTGATACAGAGTGCTAATACACCAGCATTTTAAGACATTTTGTTCCAGCTCCAACACGAGCAGTCATCACAGTATCATCACGATATCAGGCCGCACCAATGCGCGATGCTACATGCCGCGAAGCGTTTTGGAAGAGACCCTACCATAGCGCGGGGCATTTTTGAATGTTCCTCAGCGCTTTGAGTCTGATGAGCTATATGACTACGCATAGGGTAGCCGTAGCTGGCACAGGACAGGATTAATTGAAGTATGGGAGAGCCCTGTGCCTTGCAGTGGACGATGATGATGATGAAGGAGCCCGAGCTGATGACACGTAACACGATGGCACTACCGCCGGAGCATAGGAGCCGCAGAGTTCCTAGTGTGCCATTCCGCTTGACAGCATGCGCGAGCTTTCTGACTGACGTCGCTTCTTGCACTCCAGTGCACTGGTAATGAAGTGAACATCTGTGAGGATTTGAGATGGGTCGTAATGAAAGAAAAAACATGGAATAAAAAAGAAAAGGTACCATGTAATTCACGTGAACTTAAGTACCACTCTTTAATTGCTTCTGCGTTTACCGCTGCGCCATTTTTATTTTCGACATTTAACTACACGTCTCCGGTAATCTTAACGTTTGACGGAAACGATAGATGGGTAAAGGATACTGGACTTCATCAATCGAAACCTATGATAAAGATAACGCCACAGTGCCAGATGAGAATATATTTGCCCTCCTGTATTACGCATCCCAGACAATTTTAGTGTGCAAGCAGAGCACAAACAGTGAGGGACGAGATAAAAATGGTTAAGGTGAGAGCTCTGCACTACTGTTCTTACTTTTTTTTGCTACCTGCCGTGCCGTATGTTTAATGTAAAAGTACCAGCAAATCACCGCCTCTCCAAAGACGAGCGGGTAACTGAGGGAAAGCTAAATCTTCCTGCACGGGCGTATTATTTTTAAATCCTTTTCACAAGCCCCAACATTTTTTTTTTGTACCTGTGTTTGAAGGCTCAAACTTTCGGTGGTGAGCTTTAAATACGGATAATTACCAAAATTTAGGAGTGCGAGAGGAGAAAGCGCATGCACATGCGCACTCCCGTATACGAGAAAAGGTAGCTTAGTCTACAGTTTTTTCGAATTGTTTTCTCTGGGAGCGCTTGTAACCCACCTTGAAGGACGTGCTGACGCATAATGGGGCGGATTACCCCGAGGCCGCAAAACTCCGGCTCAACCTATTGCTTCTGCCGGAAAGGATTAGCACGTAAGTTTCGCTTTAGTTTTTATTTTTCTGCCATCGATGGAGGTTCATCCTTCGTTCCGGAGCAGCTGCGGCGCGCTTCCACGTGACCGCGTGACGTCACGACAAGAGGAGAGCTGGGGGCCCGACTCGTCTCATCGACGGAGGCTCATCCTTCGCTGCGGCGTGCTACCACGTGACGGCGTGACGTCACGACAAGAAGAGAGCTGGGGGCCCAACTCGTCTCATCGACGGAGGCTCATCCTTCGCTCCGGCGCAGCTGCCGAGTGAGGGCGCTCGCTAGACTGGGATAAAACGGGGCTGCGGCTGTGCTCCTCGCAGTGCTGTGCTATGTCGGAGGACGCGTACAAGGCGAGGCTGGAACGGCCAAGCGACGGCGCCGTGCCGAAGAAACAGACGAAGAAAGGGAACAACGGTTGGCGAAGCAACGTGCGTATATGCTGCAGAATGGCGAGCACGCCGGCTTGCTGCGGGTGCATCTACAAGTTCAGAGTCAAGTTTAAACGAGGGTAGTTTCATGGACGCTCTTAATGCCGAAGAAGAATCTATGAGTAGGGCGGCACAAGACGCCGTGCGGAAGAAACGCTGGAACAGAAAGAAGAGCGGCTTGCTAAATTGGCTGAAGGCTTAGCTTGGTTAAGCCTGGCTGATTGCGAAAGCAATAACACCTGGCTGCGCTTGGTTCTGCTGGTAGTTGGACATGGATGTTGGACATCCATCATGTCGCAACAACATGCCGTCGGCGCAGAGCGGCGGTAGACACGGCGGATGCGGGCTGAAGAAACGGATGAAGTTGCTTTCGCAATTTCCGGGCCTAACCAAGCTGAGCCTCTGCCAATTTTTCATAAAGTTTTAGATTTTGGGTCTTTTGAATAAGCGAAATGCTCCTTGCGGTCATTCTTGGCAAACTAAGGCGTGTATTGTTCGAACCTCGCACGAACAAAAAACCGAACTCTACTAAGGTGTTATTTTATGTCTCATAAAACCGAATCTTAAGAACAAAATGAACCCGAACCTGTCCGAAAAATTCCGAACTTTCACGTCAGAAGGGTAGGAAAAAAAACGGTACTTTTTCAACGCAGTTAAACCGAGAAGGATGAGCGAAAGCTTTTGCGCAAAGATAGAACTTGATTAAGATGAATTAACACGAGGCGTGATCGGATGCGTCGATAGGGTAGTGATCTTGTGCAGTGGCCAGCGAAGGCGATCTAGAGTCGCTGCGATATTTTATTTCTGCGAGTTTACCAGGGTCAAACTTGAGGTCTTGCAAGCCCCAAGATTACTGGCTGGGTATGACCACGTTAAGTACTGGTTTTGCATTCAAGGAGAACTGAAATGCCGACAAAATTGCGGATGGTTCAGTATTGCTAGCAAGAAATGTGCGAAAGCAGGTTTTTGCAGGTGGACACGAACGCCACGTACCTTGCACTTGCACCTACATGCACTTCAGCTATGGGGCGGATGAAAGAACATAGTAAACAGCGCACAGGCACAAGGCCAAGGAAAGAAAGGGAGGAGGAGAACGAGAAGGAAGACAGACGAATACCAACCTGTACAGGTGAATACCAACCTTTACCTCCCGATTCTTGGCCGATCCCCCAGAGTGGGTATGTGCCATTCTGTCAAAGGCTACAATAACAGCGCTGTATTCGTCTGTGTTCGTCTTCTTGCCCGTCCTTCTTCTCCTTTTCTTTCTTTAGCCTTGTGCCCTTGCGCTGAATACTATGAACTGAATTCGAGGATACCAACTAGCCCAGCAACTAACTCTACTGATGTTGAAGATTCCCTGCTGTTAAAAGGAGCTCATGCAAGGGGATATTCTCTCCAACGACAAAACAGGACACCAGCAATGGACAACTCGTAGTCAATAATGTTCATTTCATGAGCATTTTATTGTATGCAATAAACTAAGATTAAAAACGCATTGTAGGTAGCCATTTAGAATCGCGAACTGATAAATCTTCAAGCAGGAATATATTTGAGAATGCATATTTGTGAGTATTTCTAGTAGTTTGCATCGGTTATGCCAGTGGCAGGCGTTTACAGCTTTCATTGGCGCGAATTTCGATTACCTTTCTCCATCCTCGCCTGAATTCAACTGCTTCAGTTCAGTCACCGTAGTCATCTGATAGTCAGGCAGCGTTTGCCTTCCCTCATGCAACATATCTACAGCCTGACGTTTCCAGTGGCAGCGATGCATTTTGCCTTGTGGTCGACGGCCACAAGGCTGAGGTTGGCGCGACTGGCAAGAGGCGCTGTGACGAGTTCCACCTCGGTGCTCCTTCTGTTGACGGGAGGAACATCGTCGTAGACGCTGCTCAGGCGCACCAGTGCTGACATCTTGAGGAAGTAGGCGCACTGTTCAAGCCGGTTCCAGGCGGAGGAACTGCGAAGAGTGCCCACGCATTTTAAAAGGCGCAAACTTGGCACTGACACCACGCCTGCGAACATTACTAGACTACTGTTAGATTACAGGTGTCAGCCACCTGTTGAATAACAGGTGTTAGACACCTTGATTTTGTTTGTTTACACGGTATTAGCTGTGTAAAGAGTGTTTCAGTGCAATGGTACAGCGTCCGAAGACGCCTATCTACGCATATGTGAAAACCAAACTTCAGAGCTCACAAAAGGGCACTCGTTTCACAAGACTTCAACTGAGAAAGCGGCATTAGAGTGGCTGGCAAGGTTACTTTGGCACTGAGCCTGTACTTCAGACTTCCGGCGCGAAATGTGCAGCGCTTGGGTTAGGCATCCTGGATAACGAACAGCGCAAAAAGACGAGACGTAGAAGGAGCTGACACGCACGAGCCCTGACTAGCAATTGATCGTATTTAATGCGCGAGCGTACTAACACGCAGACCGACAGATGCGCGGAAACAGGGAAGAAGGGGAAGCAACAACGCCCACTTCTTCCCTGTTTCCGCGCATCTGTCGCATTATGTACAATCAGTTGCTTGTCGGCGCTCCTGTGCTCCTTCTAGGACTCGTCTTTTTGCGCTGTTCTTTGTCTAAGATGTTCTATCAACAACTGGTCCAGCCCACTATGATGTGGTTTAAGTTAGAGTTGTAGGTTTTTCTTTTAAACGAGTACCGCGTCACACGCTTCTGTTTAATTAATAAACTAGCAGCCTTTAAAAGGCAAGCGCAGAAAGGCAGGATCATTTCCTTGTAGGTAGTACTTTGGTGGTAATGAAGCTAATCGTGTCCTGTCTTACTTACGACGTAATTTGCCAGTAGCTTCTTCGTCTATTAAAACTCTGGCGCGTGCCGCCGCGGTGGCTCAGCGGTTATGGTGCTCGGCTGCTGACCCGAAAGACGCGGGTTCGATCCCGGCCGCGGCGGCTAGAATTTCTTTGGAGGAGAAATTCTAGAGGCCCGTGTACTGTGCGATGTCAGTGCACGTTAAAGAACCCCAGGTGGTCGAAATTTCCGGAGCCCTCCACTACGGCGTCTCTCATAGCCTTAGTCGCTTTGGGACGTTAAACCCCAATAAACCAAACTAAAACTCTCGCCTACATAACGTTGGTTGGTCCCAAGCTGGAATATGCATGCGCAGTTCGGGACCCTCACATTTCTTCTCTAACTAAAGCACTTGAATCAGTGCAAAACCGTGCAGCTAGATTCATCCATTCAGACTAATCTTATCCTTCTAGTGTGACTGCCATGAAGTCAAAAGCTAACCTGCCTGACCTCGAGCTGCGATGCAAAATCTGCCGACTCATCCTTTTCCACAAGTTTTATCACTTATCCCTCGCAGATCTAAAACCAGCTCATCACGTGTCCCCTCGCACCAGTCACAGCAAAGCCGTTTATCCCCCCCCCCCCCCCCCCCCGCGCACTCACCACTGCGCACCTTCATTCCTTCTTTTCTCAGACCGCAGTAGACTGGAATGGCCTGCCTGCCGATGCCGCACTCCACACCAGCCCCGTCCATTTTAAAAAAGCCATTGAAAATGTTCTGTTTTAAACCCCATGTCATTCATTTCAGATTCATTCTGTGTATTGTTTCCCCCCGAAGCTGAAAATTTCTGGAAGGAAAGGGTGAATCCCGCCATCACCCCTAACGACCCCGGTGGCTCCATAGGTGCAGTAAGTGCCCGACCTGGTACACATAACCTGACCGTGTGGCCTGGGAACTTCTGATCAACTCTGTATCTCCTGCCACTGCTGCAGACGGCCAATATTCACTATAATCTCGAGAAGCCTTGTTAAAGAAAGTCTATCAGTTAATGCGCCCTCAGGGAACACAGCGCGAACGACGCTGTACATCGCACTTTTTTCACGCTGCGTTATTCACGCCCACGCTCTTGACGAAAAAAAGGAAACCCAGGGAGGAAATGCTTAACATCACACACCAACGACACGTGTTCATGCACGGAGATCACACGGTGGGGTGGATCTCGCGCAGCCAGCGTACAGGTAATGCAGTATCAACGACGCGCTCCGAAAGGACAGAAAACCAGTACCTCTTCACAAATTCTAAATTTTCCTCAAAACACGCAAAACTACTCATGCATAGCCATACGACACTTCAACAAATAAAGGGGACGATTTCGTTGTTAGGTTCCGAGAGAAATTGTAGAACTGGCTGCATGCTTTGCTACCGCAGCACTACAGACATGCACAAAACCATGTATTGAGGCCAAAAGCACGTATTTGCGGCACTAACGATTTGGAGGTGGGGTCAGATCAGATCAGCTTAACCTCCATTAGAGCTTAACCTGAGCCTGTTATCGTCGCCAGACGTGCCTTCGACCCATCAAAGCAAAACCATGAGCAGTTCAGGCTAAACACATGCTTTCGCACAACCACTCGGTTCAACTACGTTAAAACACTACCATTATTTTGAAGAGATCCTGAAGCGGGTGTAATTGCTTCAATTTTCTCTTTGGCACATACCTGTCGTGTACGTTCGAGGTTGGTGTGCCTCCGCTTGCGACGGTGTTTGAGAGGCGACCGAAGACGTCTCCCGGCGCTGTGGACAGGCGCTGCATCACTTTCAGCAGGTCGCCAGCGTCGATTTTAGCATCGTCGCGTGCCCACAGCACGAGCTTGGAAGCATTGGCGTATTCGGGGGCCCACTCAAGCATCGAGGCCCGGGTAGAGTAGAGCCAGTGCGACTCAACGGCCATGTCCTGGTGAAGGTTGGCCTCACTCTGGCCAATGTGGCGACGGAAAGACACGATGAAATGAGATCATATACGACCGCGCATAATTGCAAAGGCTGTCATGCATCGCTTCCCCAGAACTCTCAGTCGCCACGACTTTAAGGGCACCGTTTTGCAGAAAAATCACGAGGCGTCCGTTGTTGCTGTGAGCACAATTCCGGGGGGCACTTCGTTGATCTAAAGTGCGGTGAGGCGAAAGCCTTAAGCGCGGCGTTTCCGCTTGTGACACTGATGTGTGGTTAAGATGTTAAGCTTCGCCTCCAAGAGCGGAACGCGACAGCGTCTTGCAACGCTGCCAGGGAGTCCACAGGACGCCATCACCCATTCGGTTCTACGCCTCGCTCGTCGGTAAATTGGTGTTTGAGGAAAGGAAATGTATCTGTCTCTCATATCTCGGTGGACACCTAAACCTCGGCGTAACGGGAAGGGAGGAAGATGGGAGTGAACGAAGACACTTTATTCGCTAGACGTGCCTTTGTTCATTCCAAACCATCGAGCAGGCATGGCGGAGTCAAAAAAAAAAAAGCAGGCATGGCGGAGTGGTAGCGTGCTCGTCTCGCACTCCGGAGACCGGGGTTCGATTCCCGAGCTCGCCCAATTTCCTACTCGGTTTTATTTATTTATCTGGTCTAACTAGAAAGGGTAATTAGGCTAATTGGTTTAAGTAAGCAATTAACTAAACTCAGTCCAACTTAATTGGAGCATCACTATACGATCCCTTCAATTGGTTGCATGGTTAGTAGCCAAAGTACAATTGACCCCGTTTGAAATTCGCGCACTGTGACGTCACGACCGTTTCGACCTATTGAAAAGCGTGACATTTCTGTCGACAAGCCCTGCTTACAACGATGAGGCATTAAAGGCTTCCGCCTTAAAAATTCTGACCAGTCGAGAAAGTGGGTACGTTACAGGTAAAGCGGCGAACTTAGAAAGTCATTAGAATATTACAAAACTGGTGATTAGGTCGCAACGTGACTCAACTGTCATTAGGACATGTAAGTATGGAAAGAAAATGAATTGGGCTAAAAAACAAGAACAAAGGTTATAGAAATTTAGAGCGTGAAGGGTGGCATAACTGCTCCAGCATACACTGTAAACAGAAAGGAGTAATAAGGAAGTTAGCTGTCCTCTAGAGCGATCGTTTTTATAAAAGGGAGTTCGCTAGAGGACATCTTACCCCCTTTTGGCTCCCATATGGGCGTATTCGGGTTTAGCGTGTACGACTGAAAAGCAAACTATGTAGCATGGTTACTTTTGGCAAGGACGGAAGTGTTTCAGACATGACCTGGCGTTGCCTAAAGAGCGCGTGTGTTCGCTCGTCCAATGGAAGGGATATTCAGAGTCGGCGGAAGGGCATGGCTTTTCAACCGCGTTCACACTTACGGCTCCCAGCTTGCTTTCAAACGGCAAGTTGCATTCGCTTCTGAAGAGTCTATTCCGTTAGCTGGGGTCCATGCGTTGCAATGTGCTACGTTGAACCACGCAAGTTTTCACAGTTCGCCCGAAAGCTTGAGATAAATTTCACATATATCTAAGATAGATGTAACCAGTTTTCATACCTGAACGCCCTACATTATGTTCTATTTACTATCTACGGCACCGGCGTCGACCGTGTTTCCGAAATTGTTTCACAACTGCTTCGACCATGTAGTCCTCAAAACATGTTGTACTAGGCTGCGAACGTCCAGGACGCTTGTGAATGCTCTCTAGAAGGGTTGGCGGGACAAAATGTAGGTGTTGTATGTAGCATGCAGTTATCAGGCTAGCTTCAAGTTAATCTCGTCCCCATACGCATTTTGCGCTTCCTCTGTGAAGAAAGGATAGGTGCAGGGACGCCTCGTCAAAACAAACGCTGAGTGGCGTATTCGAATACCACACTCTAAACACGATTACTCCTACATAGGAGTAAGAAGGCAGTGAACTATCCTGAAGAGTATTCCCTTTTAAAAAAGGGATTGCGCTATAGGGCAACTTACTCATTTTTTACTCCTTTCGGTTAAAGTAAAAATTAACCGATTTCTCCAATCGACGGAGTGAAGGCCGAGCGTCGCGTCTAGGCGCGTCTGTGAGTTGCGATGATAGTCTCCGAAAAGCAAGCCTTCTACGACTGATTTTGCGGACACAGTTTCACAAAGAACAATCTCTAAGAGAAATTTACGAAAACGTAGAAAAATCTGACGGTACCGTTCGCTTTCTAAGAGCACTTTCAGACCTTTCGGACACACACCCAGCTTCGAAGGAGATTCAGTAACTAGACACCTTTAGCATACCGTGTACCGTGTTACCGCTACCGTTACCGGAGTACCGGGAACCCGCCCACCGGCGGTGATTACGCGCTGATTGGTTCCGACGCTGCGGGCGTGAGCACAGCTGCCGGGTATGTGGCGCCATCTAGCGCCGTCAAGGCGATCTGCGCATGCGCATTGGCTGCGCGTTGGCTCCCGGTACTCCGGTACCGGTAACGCTAACACGGTACACGGTATGCTAAAGGTGTCTACTAACGACACGCGTACTGCGCAGCAGCGTCAACGAATGGCTGTCACCTCACCAGCAGCTCCTTCTTGAGCTGGACGTTTTTGGGCGATCCCGGTACCGGCTCGGCGAGGAAGAAGATGAGCCGGAACGCTCCGAGAGGGTACCGGGCCTCCTCACCCCAGCCTCGGCGGATGGCCGCCCGCAAAGCGACGTTCTTTGGCCACGTGGACACAATCGCCAGGTACGCACCGTCGAAAGGGCGGCGAGGCCACGGGCGGTACTCCCGTGGGTGAACCAATACGTACGGAATGCGACTCATCGCGGTCCTTACGTCTTCCTGGGCGTTGGAACCTCGACGGCCGCGCCACACGAGCGCATGGTCCCGGTGGCCTGGTTCGCAGGTGACGACGCAGAGCACTAGCCCGCCAGAAACTGCGTTAGACGACAGCGGGGGATTGTAGCCAGTTCGAATTCCGGCTTCGAGATCGGGTTTCGGAATTCGGTTTCGGAACGTAGCTCATTAAGTGTGCGCTGCCACATGGCAAGCGCAGGGTTGAAAAAGCTGAAGAAACGCACTGCGCTTCTCATCTCTTATTTCAGCGCAGCATAGAACGGCGGTGCGAAACACAGCGCAGAAGGAAGAGAAGCAGACAGAGCAAGTGACAGTGCCGTCCGTTCTGCGAGGAAAACCTTCTCCAACTTGTCCATATATCAGTTACTTGCAGGAGCTCATTCGAGCAGCCGGACTGGCTCGTGCCGGACGCAGTTCTTGAACTGCTTACCGGCTTGTTGTAAACTGCCTGTCGTATCTGTGCTGCACGGTGGACGTGTTTAGAAATGTTACCTTACGATGTGATAACCTCATCATCAACAGAAACATTTTTATCTTCAATCAGTTCCAGCCAGTACGTTCAGTGCATCTTGTTTGATTCTTCAAATGTCTGCTTTATTACTTTCGATACTTGGACGTAAATATAACTCATTTGTCTCTTATAAGCTGATCTGCTCCGCAAAAACTTTACTGTGCGCATGTATTTGCTTTCTTTTTTTGTTGTTGTTGGTCTTGCTATGAACTATGGGCCAAGCACTATACACGTCTTGAGCCCACTCCTGCCTTGGCTATCGAAAGGTGACCGGCAGCATTGAATAAATAAATAAAAAACATGTGGCCCTCGTTTTTTTTTCGGGGAATATATTGGAACTGAATTATTTCAGGGCAGTTTGTCTCCTACGCAGACTCAGTGTCGGATACATAGTATTCACAGTGGATGGATAGTCTTTTTGCCGTGGTTGTACATTTTTTTTTCTTATGAAATACAATATCGTCTACACGGTGCGCGGGGCGCAGCGTAGTCTACTCTGAAGTTGTTTTATCTACCATTAATCGAAAGCTTCGCACTTCGGTCATAACTTTCTTCAGTGTTATATTAAAAGATAGGCAAGACAGCGAAATACTGTTGCTGCGAATCAGATGCCACATTGCAAAATAAACATAACAGCAATGACGTTATGAAATGGATGCTTGAGACAGGTTCGTTCACCTGATATGTTTCTTGAAATACTGGTTGTTTTCTTCCATCATCTGCTTGGGATCCATGCACTCATTCTAGGGTCCTGTTCCTCGTTATTTTCCACATTAATATTTAGAGCTTTCCCTACCGCTCTTAGCCCCTGATTGTCAGCGAACAAGAGCTGTCCAAGAGTTATCTTCAACACTAAGTATGGTATGGTAAACTTTATATTCTGGATTTTTTGGTACGGGAGCAGATTTCCGAAGTAACTGAATGCCGGATTCTCGTGAGGAACGAAAACGAACAAACCATCAAACCATAACATACCATAACAAAGTGTCGTACATTTGCGTGCGTTTATTTCAAGATACAAAGACTATTTGTTGATTGCTTCACGCGAAAACGTTGCATGACACTAACAACTTCTCACGGTGCCTCCAAGGGTTGCATAGCACGCGCGCTGTCGGATGAATTTACACATTTATACTGTGAGCCTCCGGGGTGGCTCAGTGGCTATGGCGCCCGGCTGCTGACCCGAAAGACACGGTTTCGATCCCGGCCGCGGTGGGCGAATTTCGATGGAGGCGAAATTCTAGAGGCCCATGTACTGTGCGATGTCAGTGCACGTTAAAGAACCCCAGGTGGTCGAGATTCCCGGAGTCCTTCACTACGGCGTCCCTCATAGTCTGAGTCGCATCGGGGCGTTAAACCTCCATAAACTATAATCTTTTACACCGCAAAGAAATTCACACCCTGAGTACACACGCACGACAATGTAAAATGATTGATTACAGGCTTCGCGGTAGCCCGAATAACGCTGACTAGTCATTCCGCAACGGGCACGCAACGAAATCAAGTAAGGAAATGGCGGAGCACAGTACGGAACAAAAAAACATCCCTTAGTACCTTCTCAACTGGTGATCATTGCGAATAGTAAAGAGCGCTTATATTTAGGTTGAACACTAGCGCCACTCATGATATTGTGGCCAGGCTTCTGAGTCACTCATTCACCATATGAGCAGGGGCCCATATAAGGTAACGGTGTGCGGGGTCCGTATCCAATATGCAATTTTGGTAGATTCGATAGGCTAGGAAGGGAGTGCAGCCTTGTTCGACGTTCCGACAGGCCCCTCGCGAGTCGGTGATTATGTATTTTGAATCGGAATGTGAGGCCGCGAGAGCAATCGCGACCTCTTCTGCTTGTGTTACACTGCTGGCTCGGAAGGTGAGGCCGTTAACTGTGTTGCTGTTGTGAACCACCGCGACCGTGTACCATCCCCCGTGGTGAGGACCGGAGGCGTCCACGTAGTATACACCTGTTTTGTTGCCATAATGTCGGGCTAGCGCTTCCGCTCGTGCCAGGCGCCGACCATTATAGTCTTCGTGTGACATGTTTGCTGGAAGAGGCCGCACGTGGAGGACACGTCTCCACAGTTCTGGGATGCGAAACCTGTCTTCCATTGGAGGGGTGTGTTGGATATATGGAGTCGAGCAAGAAGGCGGCGACCCGACTCCGTCAGCGACAAGCGCGTGTACTGGTTTGTAAGGTGCGCCTCCCGGAGCTCCCGGAAAGTATTCACCACCCCTAGAGCCATAAGCCGGCTGTTTGAAGTAGTGATGGGGAGGTCAAGGGCACGCTTAATAATTTTGCGAAGGATGACCTCAAGGGCGTCCTCCTCTTGTTTCCGTAGGTGGAGATAAGGAGTCGAATAGAGAATTCGACTGGTTTCAAAGGCGTTTGCCAGCCGCAAGGCATCCTTACTTCGTAACCCCCCGCGTTTGTTGGGAACCCGGCGGATCATGCGGCCCACCTGGTCCCCCACCTTACGGAGTTTGGCCAATGTAGTGTCTGGCCGCCTGTGTTTGTGGATGTAGAGTCCTAGTACCCGTATCTCGTCACTTTCGCGTATGAGACCACTCTCAAGAGAAAGTGAGATTTTAGTTGTGCACTTCTGTGAGGGGCGGAGGTGCACAAATTCCGAATTTTGAGGGGAACATTGAAGACCGCAGCGACGGCCGTAGCGGTCTACTATCGTCGCCGCTGTTTGCAGGCTGGTTTCAATGTCCCCTGTGCTACCCTGCGTGGCCCACAGGGTGATGTCATGGCGTACAGGGCGTGCTGCACGCCGGCAACACCCTTCAGCTGTGCCGGCAGGTGCATCATAGCCAGATTGAAGAGCAGCGGGGAAAGTACCGCCCCTTGGGGGGTTCTCCGCGTGCCGAGTAGGTAGGGACCGTGCTCTGTATCTTGTATTCGGATGTAGGATAGACGATCCATTAAAAATTGGCTTATGTATCGGAATGTGTTGAGACCACAGTCGGTCTGCCTTAGGTTAGTGAGTATGATCTCGTGTGTTACATTGTCAAATGCCCCTTTAAGATCCAAGGCGAGTACTGCCCGGTCATCAAAATTGCATACGGGATACGGACCCCGTAAACCGTTACCTTATATGGGCCCCTGCTCATCAGGGGTTGGCAAGAAACGAGGCAGCAGACGCAGCCGCCCGCGCGCTCTCTCACTGGGCTGTTTTCTCCTCCCCATCCGATCAGGAACCCGATTTTAATCCGGTCTATAGATTCAAAGATATTACAGCATATTATCAAAATTGTCATCGCCTTTACCCTAGCCCATGTAAAGGCCTGAAGAAGGCGGATGAGTGGCTCCTTCTCCGCCTTCTCACCAATACATTGCTGTGCCCGGCAGCGCTAAAACATTTTGACCCCTCCTTTAGCGGCAGCTGCCCACACTGTAGTGCAGTGTCTTCTGACACTTATCACATGGTGTGGGCCTGCCCCTCCAACCCCGCTATTCCCCCCATCCCCAACCCAATCCGGGAGGACTGGGAGGCGACCCTGCTCGGCTGCCACGACTTACAGGCCCAACAAGCCTTAGTCGGGCGCGCCCGGGCGGCGGCCACCGCCACTGGGGTCCCATACTCGGGACCTCCACCTAGTGTTTGTAAGGATCGGTCCCTTACGGGCTGATCCAAACATACCTCCTGTTCATTCTTAATAAATGTTTTCACCACCACCACCATTCACCATATCATCATCCCAACTCCGGTGTCCCAATCAACTGAAACACAGCGAATTTCCTCTTCACTGACCAGAGTTTAACGCCACAGAAAAAAAAGTAAGTATGGTTGACGGGGCTGGACAGGGTGTCAAATTATCCGGTCTTTCGAATGCAAGGTGATTGAATTAGCTAGATTTTACTTTAGTCACCAAAGGAAAATATCCTCCAAAAACGCTTTACCTACTTGCACCTGAAGGATTTTATTAAACCTCACGTCGTTGCCTGCGCGTACCTGCCACTGAGAATCTGGTATCATGAAATGTGCCAAAATTTAGACAAGTGATGTGCGCTTCCGAAAAAACGTTTCTTCTATATATTGTCGGCGGAAGTTTGCTTGGGCAATTCTCGGAGCAAGTAACCTGACACGCCCGCTAAAACGTTGAGGTTCACTAACCAGTCAGTCGTGCCTGTACAATGAAAGTTACACGAACTACACGAAGTGCAGTATCATTGCCTAGTTTCTCATAACGAGTTTCTAGCCACCTTGGTGCAGACTTGGCAGGCGTTAAGTGCAGGAAAGCCTTTGGTGCAGAGTTCATTCCAAACTACTTCTATACGAACAGCCGCATTTCTTCGTGTAAACGGATGGAAACAGATTTCCTGACGGACAAAAACTGCCGAGTTTTGAAATAATTGCTTCAGTGCACTGCGTTTATCCAAACATTTTTACCCGAAGGCCTGCGTCCGCTCCCAGAGAATGGAATGAAAAGCTTCCTGCCTGGGGCCGTGGTGGCCTTCACTCGGTCGTGGTCCCCGAAGTAGTACAGAGTGGTGCACACGCAGAGCAACACGAGAGCCAGGGAGGAGAACTGGATGAAGGTCCGATCCAGGTTGAACTGCGGCACGAGTCAAGTACAGAGTCAGCAGATCGATACTTTCAGATTTCTTCTATGAGGTTATATTGAAATAAGCGATGGTTTTTGGAAAGAATTGACACATCATCGTCTGTAAGAAGGCAAAGAGAGCAGCACTAAAGACGGCTGAAACGTAAAACAGTGAACAAGAGTCAGGCCTCAGTGTTGACGTAACCGTCCCTCGTAACGTGAAGGAGATGCGTGACGGACTACTTACATGACAAGTGCTATCAGTGCGCTCTTTGAGCAGACACTTGGCCTGCAGAGACAGATAGAATGGACTGCGATGCTTGGCGAATTCCGTATGGACACCGGCCATCCGCGTGCAATATGTCAGGGTACGGTTAATACCGGAGGAGTACGGGTTAGTAGGTGGACAGCATTCCGCAGCAAGAAAACAATACAGGGGAACGGGCACTGCTGATGTGTGGACCAGCCATTTTGAGGTATGATTCTGCGCATATTGCCTTGTGTGCGTCAGAACTATAACTGAGGACACTACAACGCAGCTTTAATACTTGGTATTAATCAGCCAACTCCGGCTAATAAATGTTCTTAGTGGAACAGTATCTTTCAAATGACAATACGCAATCATACAACCACGTCCAGTTATTTGCGTTACGTCTTTTGAATGGCATTGACATAACATAACTAGCATACCACAATTAAGCTTTCTCTTTCAAGAAAGCCAGACGTACTCTTGGTAGCAATAGTCGTGCATAACCTTTTCGCTTCGTTTAGACTTGCCATGGTACGGTATGGTGATCATCATCATCATCCTCAGCCTGACTACACCCACTGCAGGGCAAAGGACTCTCCGATGACTCTCCAACACACCCTGTCCTTTGCCAGCTGCGGCCGCCGTATCTCTGCAAACTTCTTAATCTCACCGTCCTCCTGACTTTCGGCCGCATCCAGTTACGCTTGCCTTCTCTTCGAATCCACTCATTTGCCCTTAACGACCAGCGGTTATATTTGCCTTCGCATTACATGCCCGTCCCAAGCCATTTCTTGGTTTTGATATAGACTAAGATATCATTAACCCGCGTTGGTTCCATCGCCCACTCTGCCCGCTTCAGGTCTCTTAACGTTTCATCTACAATTTTTCTTTCCGTAGCTCACTGCGTTGTTCTTAACTCAAGCTGAATCCTTTTCGTTAGCATCCACTACACCGTGGCCTCCACGTTTCTGCCTCGCGGTATGGTATGGTATGGTATGGTATGGTATGGTATGGTATGGTATGGTATGGTATGGTATGGTATGGTATGGTATGGTATGGTATGGTATATGGTACAAGTGGTTTAGCGTCCCAAAGCGACTTTGGCTATGACTATGACGGATGTCGTAGTAGAGTGCTCAGGATGAATTTTTCCCAACTGGGAATCTTTAACGTGCCCTGATGTCGCACAGTACAAAGACACCTTGCGTTCCGCCTCCATAGAAACGAAGCCGCTGGGTCCTCGAACTCAGAGCCGAGCGCCCACCACTGAGCCACCATTGCGGGGCCGCTTAGACTTCATTGCTGCGCCACTTTCTGACAGTACCTGCTGTCGAGACAGGCGAGGAGGTGACAGTTTTTTATCAACAGGCATGTAAGTTTTCCGGTATCGACCTGTGGAGCTCCTTCTTGGCAAATACGCCGAGAAGCGTCGCCAGAACGGCGTGCAGCTGAAGAGCGCGTGGTGTACACCACTCTTTCTCATGACAGTAGGTACTTGTAGGAAGATTAGGCCTATGCTATCTGGTCAGTAACTAACAGGGAACTCCTGTTACTGACGGAGACGACTGGTCCTATTCCCAATTAGCTAGTCACGTGCGCCAGGCGGCGATAGACTGGACCTTCTTGCAGTCTACAGCTCCTCTGTTCTTTCGTTGGTGGTGGCGCTATATTCATCTAAAGGGAGCTTGATTGGGTTGTTAGAAAAAGTGAGCTGAACCATGACTCTGGAAAGGAAATCAGTCTCTCGTTATTCTGTGGGATTTAGAGCGGTTACCTCATTTTGCTTCATTCTCGTCCGAGTGACTGCCAGGCGTGTTCGCTGCGGTGACCTGTCGTGGGTGAACATCCTTTTCCACCACTTCCACGGGAAGAGTAGCGGCCGCAGCCTTATTGACGCCACCATGGAAAGTCTGGTCGTCGTTGCAGGCCGCTGTAGGGCAAGAGGAAAACATGCTCTTTGCGGAACTGGTCCAGAAGGTCTAACTCTCTCATGTACTGAGAGGATCGACTCCCCCGCTTCTACCTTCCTCTCGCCGGGAGTCTTCGCTTACCCTCTATAGAACTACTCTGGATTCCAATTCGACGTGAGAAGAGATGCCGCAGACGGGTTAATCAGCGTTTGCATCCTTCGAAAAATGAATTGCCGCAACACGTACCAGTTCAAGCTAACAGCTGCAATTTAGCCGTGACCCTTTTAAAAACGCACGCTAGGAACAAAGCGGACTTATCCATGCTCTGTGGGTTTCCCTATGTTTTCTGCCGGTCGCTTTGTGTAACATGCTGGTCCTGCGCACTTCTGAAGTGAAAGATCGTTCTTAACCTTGAGTAGAATAAGATTGGTCCGATTCACCCTTGACTGCCATTGCAAACGCTCTAAAGTATATGAAATTTTGTTCTCCAAGTTAGGAGTTATTGGCTCCCATTTAACTGACAGAACAGTGCCTTTGGCTGCGAAGTGGAAATGCAGGAACAATAATGACTAAAACAGAAGCCTAACTGGAGCAGAATTGTCAGCAATAGAGCCTGTTAGCTATACTTAATATTAGAGATGCTAGTTTCGAGAAACGCCCATAGGGTATTCATTGCGGTTTCATACTGCCTCGTTCACAAATAAGAGTTGCAATTCAGACCATTTACCACCTATTACTTAGTGCAGACAAACTGTGCTACAGCAAAGACATGGTACTTACACTTTAAGAAAGGACCTGAGGTCCTCTGTACACCCTACTATGGACGACCGGAAAGAAGTTTGAAAATGATCCCTGACAAACTTAAAAGAGTAAGCGATAAGCCTCAAACTCCATGAAAATTTCAGCTGGAGGGCTACCTGTAGAACGTGGCCAAAAATCGCAGGTTCTCTAGCATGGTAGAAACAGCTGGCGCTGACACAGGACGAAGCAATAACACAACACAGGTCCTGTGTCAGCGCTGTTTCTACCATGACCTTAAATGAACAGGCCCAACTCTCCACTCTTCTGTGATTATCGAGCCTGCCCGAGATAGAGTAACATCCTCATTGACTGGGAGCAGAATGCGAGATTTTTCAATTTTTCTTGACAGCAAGGTACGGCGTTCCTCCCTTAGATACAGTCATAACTGTAAAAATGAAAATAATCGCAATATAATGAAAGCGTGCAGTGACGGCTTAAAATATGGGTCCGATAAACTTGAGATTATTACAGTTGGCTGTCAAAGCGTAGCATAATCTGCTCCCCCTCAAGACTGACAGGTTCTGGTGGCGATGGTTCATTCGAATGGCACAGTTATGATCGGTCGCTGCATTTTGCTACTTTAGTATGCATTCTAGAACAATATTTGGATGTGGCAACCGTTCTCGATTTCTTTCAGCGTGACGGCAAAAATTGTGCTAGATATCTCGTAAGTCGGCCTCTAACTGGTGCACCAAAGGAGGACTGGCGTGAATTTCTCGACATTATCAACATCTTGCACCAAGCATCGGTGTGGCTCCGGTAATACACAGAAAGCCAATTCAGGTAAAAAGTAAAATCTGTGCGTTTCAAAACGAAGGAAAGTCATTCGCAGTCCTTTCCTACCAAAGCTGGCAACCAACTCATAGTTTGTTAAGCTAATGTTAGGGTTATGTGCAATGCCGCAATAAAACACTACGCACTCTAACGCGCAGAGAGTCACAGTAAAATTATTTGAGCTAAAAAACAAATCCAAGTGTACTTAATACAGGATGCTCTGAAGATACGGCAGCGTTATATACACTACCTGAATAAACAGGTCCGTAGAGCCGATATGATGAGTTTCTTGACTGGGGCTTCGGGACACACCTACGCCGTCTTGGGGCGCCACTCCTTGTTCTCTTCTTTTTCGAGCATGCTGCCAGCCGGCTTCTTCTTTCTCGTGGCCCCGTAGCCGCGCCCAGAAAGTATCTGAGGCGTAATAAGCAATTCTAATCGAAGTCGTCTATCAGAGCATGCGTTCAATTTCTGGACATTGAAGCCCACATACCATACCTTACCATACCTGCCCCAACTGGAAGCGGCCAACATCGCAACTGAGGGGGTTAAATAAGCAAGAAAGTCCCTACTAAAACGAATGTTTTTGTCTGTTGGGATTCAAATTCTGTGAATTAACTCTTCTTTGCGCGTTACTTGTATTTATCTCTATTCTTGCTCAGGTGGTGTTGCGGCACGGCGCAGCTAACCTGGTGTTCTTTTCTTCTTCCATGTGTATTCTGCATCGTTTCGTCAGCCATGAACTGCCCACAAGCCCTGGCATCGGCCTTACAAATGACGTACAGCCCACGCCAAGCGTCTTCAAGCTACAGCGTTCACTTCTAGTGGACTGAATTTCTCATGAATGCTCCATGTACAGTGGGCAAAACACATGTCCAGAACGACCGGATTGTATGTTCCGCACCTCCTAAAGCCGCTGCGACCAGGAAGGCAAAATATGACGATGAAATCCTATCAGTTTAACTGCACAGGCTTCCATAGAGACAATTTTTAACCAATTGTTACCGCTAGATATCGCGTGTTCAGCCTGAAACACGCCCAGAACGTGTTCTAGGCAAGTGTTTTGCCCTCTGTACAGGAGCATCCAATGTACACGTCAAGCAGCAAGTTTCTCTACTGCGAGAAGAAACCTTATGATCCTATTAGGAGCTAACTCAACTCAAATCACTGTCTCCTAGCATTTCAATGTGATTTGTTCTTTAATCTTGCGGTAATGGCTCCATTATGCAGCTCAAACAAAAAGCCTTTGGCCTGAACACTTTTGACCAAGACTGCACCTGCTGAAACGCAAATCTTTCCTGGAAGTCTGCAACTAGCGCCATCTTTTGGCCGACAACAGCGGACACTGCGTGGCTCAATGGCAATATTTTAAGCCCGTAATTTTTAGGAACTAGGGAGTACCAAGTGATTCTGTGCCAGCATGGGAATTATCATGGTGGTCTCTTCCACATCGCTGCGAATTATGGCCGATAGAATGTTTCCTCACTAACACCAACTATTTCAGACGGCCATAGAAAATCACTGACGCCGAAAATTCGAAATTACTGCCGTAATTTTGAGTTCAGCTCCACGCGGCCCATGGTGCCAGCCGTGGAAAATAATTTCCTGGGATTGAATTAGCCGCGTGAAAAGTGTTGCAGTTCCTCTTTCATATTACGCCTTTAGTACCGTGTCTTCGAAGAAACAGCGCACTGCAACACGCATAGTAAGTGTGCTCGACTTGGGCAACAATATTTTAACGGGTCCTGTTAGGACAGGGGTGGCCGGAGACAGCACACAGCACTGGGGCGAAGCTCGAACTGTTAGTGGCTCACCTGCGCAGGCAAAGAGAACAGACCTCGCCGGCAATAGCCGTTGAGTGTGCTCCTGGCCTTCGCTGACTGAGTGGCAAAATGAATTTAACCGGAAAATAAAGGAGGCCACGAAAGAAGAGGCGACAAATCTCCAAGTCCCAAAATTAAACAACCACCTCTTACATTTCATTAAATCCAAGAGAGAATTGGAGGGCAGGTGCAAAACGCAGAGATGGGAACAGAAATATCAGAAGATGGTTTGGTTTGGTTTAATAGGGTTTAACGTCCCGAAGCAAATCAGGCTATGAGGGACGCCGCAGTGAAGGACTCCGGAAATTTCGACCACCTGGGGTTCTTTAACGTGCACTGACATCGCACAGCATACGGGCCTCTGGAATTTCGCCTTCATCGAAATTCGGCCGCCGCGGCCGGGATCGAACCCGCGTCTTTCGGGTCAGCAGCCGAGCGCCGTAACCACTGAGCCACCGCGGCGGGGCGAAATCTCAGAAGAGGGATTACTAAGCTCAATAAGGAAATTGAGCGGTACGCGGCCTCGTCAGGCAAAGTATGCCTTTTGCCACGTCACCCTGGACAACCTTTTCGTTGTCTTAAATAAATTCTGAATGAAAAAAGGAGCTGTGCCAAGGTGTGTGATGAGATGATCTTCACCATGAGCCTTCCCAAGACCTGAGTTATCCTCCGCGACCTCATCGATCCCAAAAATTAGTGTTCAGAGGCGAAAGCCTAGGGCACCATGCCGTGACGACTTCCGGTGGATGTGACGTCACACCGTTCCCGTGGCTATATCGATACCCAAATTATACATCTTTCGGTGATCTTAAGTGTTAATTACGCTTAAGTACTCATTTTTCCATCTGATTTGACACAATCCAACATTTTTCCGACCATTGTGTGAAAATTTTTACTATGCCGTGACGACTTCTGGTGGATGTGACGTCACATTGTTGCCGTGGCTATACCGACGTCCGCGCTATTTCGACGCAATTTCCACAGTTTTGACTATAATTATTTAACGAATTAATCTACAGTCATCAAACCTGGCTTCTAGGTTCATGTTTTCCTCGTCTATCTGAATGAACCATTGGTTTTCTTCTATATTTTTTAGTTCCCTAGTTAAACGCGTGTGACACACACTGTTATCGGACGACAGTATGAGCCATTAAAGGCTTTCGCCTTAAAGGGGCACCGCGATGATTTCCTCAGTACCAGTTAATATCATTAAATAGATTCGCTGTGCTTTCCAGGGACCAGAGCAAAAAGAATTATTGAAATCGGAGCACGCAAACGAAAGTTATTCCACTCTGAAAATTCAAAACGAAAAGATCAGGCGAAAACGCATTTCACTCGCCCATTTCACTCACCCAGTACCGAGATTGGGCGCTACCAATCAGAACCGCGCCTAGCGCACACGCAGCGGAAGCGTGCATGCAGTTGTTGCTTTGTCGGGGCTGTAGACAGCCGCGCATTTTGACGGCGTCTTCCCCCCGTGTACGCGGCGCCGTAGTCAGGGCAGGGGTAGGTAGGGATGACTAATAAGAAAGGAAGCTCCCCGAAGTTTCTTTTTTAGTCGGACTGTAAGACTGTCGGCAGTAGCCACCCTCCCCCCCAAATTCGACTCCCGTCTCCTGCCCGGCCTTTCTCTTCACAATTTTGGGCAAGGTGTGTCGACAGGCTTTTTTTTCGCTGCCGTCTTGGTATGGTCACGGCCGGTCTCGATGCGCGCGCTTTCTGGTTTGAGCCAACGTTTTTTGAACAGCGCTGGCCGCCACGAAGGTTTGAAGCGGAATGGAAAGTGTCGCCCCTAGCTGTATTCTTGTTAGTTTTCGTTCGCTTTCCCTGCTCGTTTCCAGTTTTTGTGGCATCCGAAAAGCGTTCAGTACTCAGAGACATAATATTTCGGATCCATTTCGCAAGTATAAAGGAACAATATGCAAACTGGACGCCCAATCAATGAGAAAGGCAGCGCACTATCTGGATGCCACCTCATTTCCGCTGCCGCAAATGGCCGCCGCGTTGCGACACCATTGGCTCGAAACGAGCATTTCTAGCGAAGATTAAAATATCAAATATTATGATTTCGGTGATCTCATTGCGCGTTCAAGACTCACAATGTCCCTTACTCTGCATACAAAGAAACAAGACCCCATGCTTTATCTACGTCGCAGGGCACCTTTAATAGAGTTTTAGAATAGGGCCGGGGTGAATAGGGTGACCCTATCCGCATGCGCTTAGCGTTAGGGAAACGGGTTCACTTTTTATGTCCATAGAAAAGGGTCGGGGATGGTCGCTTTGCGCTGCTTGAAAGCAGCGCCATCACGGCTTGAAAGAGAAGCTTCCATAGCAAAGAAGTTAATTTATATAAGCTGTATTTTTCCATTGTGGGAAAAAAAGACACGTAAACTGTTGTAGTTACCAATTACTGCTTAGGAAATGTGAAAAATGATGACAATATTTTTTAATAATATGGACATGTTCAATCTTAGCCAAGATTATCCTCCCTGTCCTGTCTACATGGCGACCTGTCCCCATGGCGACCAAGCAACGCTTACTCCTAAGCCAAGCAGCAGTCAAATCTGGTAGGAATTTCATGATTTGAGACGTTTTGTGGCTCTAACTCGGTGGTGTGGGCATCTTGAGACAAATAAAAAGCTTCGTTGACCATTCGTTTGCCGTGAACGCGGGCCGCAGGGTAGCGACAACGACGAATAGGTGGTGAGGCGAGCGGCCCCGCTTCGCCGGACGCCGCCATTTTCCCCGACCCTATGGACGTTTGGATGTCACGCTATTTCGCCAGTTTTGGGTTAGGTTTCCTGCTTACCCAAAACCAAAAGGGTGCTAGCGTTCTGCGCATGCGCTCTTGGGTCCCGCTATTCCCCTAGCCCCCTAACCGATTGGGTGACCCTATTATAAAACACTCTAATAACACTAGGAGACGGACCAGACTATACCAGATTGAGATCAAGCATAAGTTCCAATGGGGAAAACTAGGAGCGGCTGGATACAATCAGGACAGCATATACACGTGAGGATTCCGGTCCCCCTCCACCTAGCTAGTTTGGCCTGAAAATACAGCCATAGACGCTCCAATTGAATTGGAAGAAATTAGTGCGGTCAGGCAGGATCTCAAAAGAAGATCTGCTCTAGGGCCAGAAATTATCACAAACACTGGTGCTTAAATATGTGGACGATGACTCCTTACACTTCATTTGCGAAGTAAGGAATAAAATTTTGGAAGGGGCCGAAATTCTAGAGGAGCGGAAAATCTCAATTGGTACTTATTCCTAAACCGGGCAAGAAACTATCCAACATAAGGCCCATATCTCTCACCTCTTATCTGGGAAAGCTCATGGAACTTGAAAGTGGTCAAACTCAGACTCTCTCGACATGTAGTTACCAAAGAACTCTCGCCAATGGAGATGGTAGAGTACAGGCCGGGATTAAGCTCCGTGTGTAATTAGTTGAATATCTCAATACAAAAAGGCACCGACAGATGGCAAAACAAGTACAATCTGGTTGGCATTGAGCGGCAAATTTGAAATTTGTCACGAATTTCACTTTCAAATTTGCCGCTTATGCCAACCAGATTGTACTTGTTTTGCCATCTGTCGGCGCCTTTTTGTACTGAGATATTCAAGTTACTTTGTCAGTCTTTCTAAGGAAACGTACAAAAACCTAGGAAATCGCTGCAATGCATATGTTCTGTAGCGCTCGATAATGATCTTGACGTTGCCTGCCTGAAAACTCTCGTCACTCTTTACAGCAAGAAGTTTGAGCACTACGTAAGAGGTGGCGCCACAACTACCTTTCTTACCTAGAGTTGGGGTTTCTCTGTCCTCTCGCCTGTATGCAGTGATGCCAACCCTAGGGATTTATCCCTAGATCTAGGGGTTTTTTCTTTGGTTCAGGGATCTAGCGTCTTTTTTGTGAAATCTAGGGATTTTGAGAGGCCGTAGAAATGCTACTCTAAGCGGCTTAATGGCAGGTGTATCTGATTATTTTGCGCTTGGAACAGAAAAAAACTATGAAAAATGCTAATTACTACTCCTTTACTTTTAATGTTCTGCCTAGCCGAGAGAGGGCCAAAGCAGTTCTGCAACGCGAAATTATCGACTGCTGCACAGGGAGGAAAAACGAAACCATGTGACTTTCAAACTTTGTAAGGAATCACTTTCTGATTTTGTAATTACCAATCCTACATCTGTATCATTGCTGTAAAACTATAACAAGATTACATTTTTGGTTATGTCAGTTTCTCGTGATGTCAATCCTTAGTAGCTCCAAAACTATTTGACGGTCTTTGATTGCGACTATGATTAATAACTAACTGTGAGGTAAGATAAGCCATTTCACCGCTTCTGAATGTTCTCTATGAGGCGAGAAGGAGTCTTTCATGAATTCAAACATTTTGGTCTTTCTGTGTGCCTCTTAAAACAATCTTTAAAACAACCCTTAATGGTGTCTGAATAAAATACTTTCATGTGTTGACGGGGCTCAGTGGAAAATGCCAGCTCTGTCAACTTGAGATCAACTGCATTTATTTTTCAAAGGGCTGCATAGGTTCTTTGCGCGTAATGATAAGCCGGCTGAAGGAGCAGCTGGCGCCATCTGTGGGCCCTCTATGTAAGGTAAAACTACAAAAAAAAAACAAGGGAAAAAGCTGCAATTGTGGCTAACACGCTTTTATTTATCTCTGACAAAATGTATAACCAATGGACAAAACAGTGAACTGCGCTGAGACTTTGTTAAAGCTGAAATGGTCGCATTAACAATTAAACAATTATAGGCTAGAGATTTTTCTTCAATCTAGGGATTTTTTGAGGTTGAATCTAGGGAGAAAACGTTCACCTGAGTTGGCATCACTGCCTGTATGAAACATTCATGTTATGAAAGAGGAACTAATGAGTGCTAATTGAACTTAAGTGCGTGGGGCGCTGTTTGTGTGTGCGTGCGTGCGTGCGTCTGTGTCACTCCACAGGCATATTTTTTTCTCGCGGTCTGATTTGGTCACGAGCAAGTGGCTGATGGGCGTCAGAACATCAATTTTAACGTGATGTCATCAGAACGCTTGTTCGATGGAAAGGGCGTTCGCGTTGTCACAGTAATTCAGGATTAGTCGAGAGGACCGTGAAGTCACACGGGGATACGTGAAATGAAAATGATTAAAACTTGATTTACATTGCGTTTATGAGCTCTTAATATGACTCAAATGTCATGACATGTAAGAACATGAATTAAATTACGCTAAAAATAAAGCAAGACAGTTAGTTGGGAATCGAACCCATGACTTGTTCCGAGTCACTCACGCAGCCCCTAAGCCAATGATGTTTTTTTTAATACCTAGGTCACTGGGGCACTTACATTCGACGTGGTTTAAAGGGTAACCTTGTGTATCGTGTAGTGTATCACGTAGTCTAGTATGCCTACTGATGTATGCTAATGTGTGTGTGTGTGTAATTATAAAAAAGCAATAATTAAGTAAGAAAGCAAATAACCATTAACGCGGTCATGTAATACCTTTAACGTGGAGCTTAAGTGTCCCCCTTATTGCTTTTTAAATTTCCGCCGAAGAAAGGCGCTCTGAGTGTAAAGATATTGGAAATTGTTAACGATGACGCTATCCCGCACGATTGTACTACACATCGCTAAAGCTATATCAAAAACCGTTATTCGGTGAGATCACTAAGCCATGTATGACGATAACGCTGCTTATGCAATCGAACCCGGAAATATCGAACTCGATGGGGATCGCTAGATAGTTCGATATATAAAATATGGCAATATGTAAGCTTATCTGTTAACTGCAAGCAAGGGTTAGATTGCACTCACGCTAGTGACGGGCTTGTTGCTTCGACGTGCCGTCTGCCGGAATGCTGGCAGCGCACATCGATCGCTAGGCGTTGGTAGGCCTTACCTGCTTCTCATGAAAGCCGCAGCGAACGGTTAATTCTGAGCAACCAGCCGCTTAATATCTTAGTATGTCTAATCCTGATACTAGTAAGCTATAACTATAATAACTGCTCATTAAAATTGCGGTAGACTTGCCTTTCGCAACATCTTCAGCAGCGAAGTGACTGGAGTATGCCAGGCGAGGGCCGTTCACGGTTTGCTTCGGCTGGCTTCACCGCATATTGCAGATGCGGTGTGGAGAATAAGCGCGAGAGGTCGAAGGCTAACGTCAAGTACACCCGACGTTCACTTCGTCGTAGTGTTTCACAGCATGCATGATAGAGGAGGGTCGCTAGGAGAAGCGCCACTTCCGGGGGCGCGGCACGCAGTTCAATGTATCGAAGGACAGGCGAAATTTTACTTCGATATACTGCGCGACCTTAATATACTCTACAAAGGATTTTCAAGAGGACAACCTTTGTGTTTGATACCGCCTATATTCCGAATATCCAAGTTCGATGTAAACGAGTCGACTGCATCACCGGATTTTTACGGTGATACAGTCTATGCTTAACCATAGCTCAGCTGCACAATGAGCTATGGTTAAGCACACAGCACTAGAGTTCTCTGTTTTAATTTCGACCACGTCTGTCTCTCAAAAGCGCACTAAATTTTATATGCACGAATTATTAAGGCGGAAGCCTTTAATGCCTCATCGTTGTAAGCAGGAGTTGTCGACAGAAAATGTCACGCTTTTCAATTGGTCGAAATGCTCGTGACGTCACAGTGCGCGAATTTCAAATGGGGCCAATTGTACTTTGGCTAGTAACCATGCAACCAATCAAAGGGATCGTAGTGATGCTCCAACTAAGTGGGACTGAGTTTAGTTAATTGCTTAATTAATCAATTAGCCTAATTAAGATAGAGGAGAATGAAGAGGTCAGAAGACAGAGGAAAAGAAAAGAAAGGAAAAGAAAAGAAAAGAAAAGAAAGACGCGCGTCGCAGCGACAACAGCGTCCGCGGAGAAGACGCTGCTGAAAAAACAGATAAGTACAAAGCCGCGTTCGCTCCACCACCACGCACTTCCCCACTCAGTTCGACGTAGCTCGTTTCATATACGTTGTGTCGAACATCCTAGACAGTTCCAACATTTGACAGGTGAATGACAGAACACGATGGACAAAAATACAATGATATAAATATGAAATAGCCTAATTAACCTTTCTAGTTAGACCGCATAAATCAATAAAACCGAGAACGAAATTGGTCGAGTTGGGGAATCGAACCAGGGTCTCCGGAGTGCGATACGAGCACGCTAGCCACTCCGTAATGCCAGCTGAATGGCTTGGAATGAACAAAGGCGCGTCTAGCTAATACGGCGTCTTCATTCACTCCCATCTTCCCCCTTTCCCTTACGGCGAGGTGCAGGTGTCCACCCAGATATGCGAGAGAGATACATTTCCTTTCCTCAAAAAATAAGTTTACCGTCCAGCAAGGCGTACAGCCGAATTGGCGATGGCGTTCTGTGGACTCCCTGGCAGCGTTGCAAGACGCTGTCGCGTTCCACTCTTACAGGCGAAGCTTAACATGTTAACCACACGTCAGTAACACACGCAGACAGCCAATGGACGCGTCATTCGCCGGTAGCACTTGAATCATCATTCACAACCACATTCGTGGCAGAATGCTGTACTCAGGCTTTCGCCTTGCACCACTTTAGTCGCCAAAGTGACTCATAATTTTTAGCATTTCCCCTTCATTGAAATGCGGCCGCCACTGCCAGGATCGAGTCCGCATGCCCGACGGTGCAGAATCGAGTTGTGACGAACACGATCGGGCTTAGTGGAAGACCGCCATAGGCAACCTGCGGTGAGGTTTGCCGTGTCCATTGCAGCGCCGTAACATGCAGCCTAGTGAGAGAATCATATCTTCGTCAGGAGGACTGTGAGTAAAGTTGACTGAGGGGCTTTAAGCCATATTGCTTTTGCACGCCACCTGTCTGCGCTTACAGGGATGAGTTTCTGCACTCTGTCGACAGGGGCCGAGTGGGAAACTAACTAAGCTACGTCTAGACCACCTTGGCAAGGAATGTTATCACCCAAGCGCGCGCCTCTAATCGTTCAGAATGTGGTCTCGCGGCTGGCAACGGAAGATTTCAGGTGGGCAGAGTAAACTTTTCAGCGCCGCGTGAACATTGCAGGCTGCCTTGAGGCTGAGCGGCGGGTGCGGCTGTTATCGGTAATTCAAGATGTGTCAGAGGATTTATGAAGTTTTTTTTCAGGCGAACGCCTTTAATGGCTCATACTTCCATCTGTTAACAAAGCGTGTCACATGCGTTTAACTCGGGAACTAAGAAAGATAGAAGAAAATAAATGGTTGCTTGAGATAGAGGAGGAAAACATGAACATAGAAGCCATGGTTGATGAGTGTCGATTAATTAGTTAATTAATTATGGGCAAAAATGTCGAAATTGCGTCGAATATCGATATAGCCACAGGAACGGTGTTACGTCACATCCATCGGAAGTCGTCACGGCATAGTGAAAATTGTCACAGAATGGTCGGAAAAACGTCGGATTTGTGTCAAATTACATAGAAAAATGTGTAATTAAGCGTAGTTGACACTTAAGATCCACGAAACATGTATAATTTCGGTATCAATATAGCCACGGAAACAGTGTGACGTCACATATACCGGAAGTCATCGCGGCATAGTGCTCTCGACAGTTTAGTTGCCAAAGTGTCCTCACAATTTTAAGCATGAAATGCTTTTAGCTCCCGTTGTCGGCAGTGTGGTGACGTCACGCCGAGACCGAGAGCCATCATCCGGGCACTGAAATCCACTCATCCGGGCACTGAAATCCAGTCATCCGGGCACTGAAATCCACTCATCCGGGCACTGAATTCCAGCCATCCGGGCACTGAATTCCAGTCATCCGGGCTCTAAAACGAGAACATCCGGGCACCGTACGAGACTTAACGAGATTTAACGAGACTCTCTAAGCCCTCCTACGCGACCGGCATGCAAGCGCCGGTTGGTCTCCAAACGAGACAAAAAAATTACGATTAACTTTAGCGGCTAAAGTGCTGAAAGGCGAAAGCCTGAGTGCTGCATTCTGCTACGCGATTGTTCACTTCACATTTTGTTGGTGCATTAATTAACTGTCAATTAATGACGCTTAAGCTTCGCTTTTAGGAGTGGAACGCGACAGCGTGTTGTAGCGCTGCCACGGAGTCCATTGAACGCCACCACCATTCGGCGCGATGCCTTGCCCTTTGAACGCAACGGTTTTTAAGGAAAGGAAATGGCGCAGTAATTCTCTGTCGTCTCGATGGACACCTGAGCCGCACTGTACAGGAAGGGAGGAAGTGGAGTGAAAGAAGAAAGAGGGGCCATAATGAAGAAAATGAAAATTGTATTTGACGAAAGAAAGTTGCGCAGTAACTGTCTCACATATTTCGGTGGACACCCGTCAAACTTCGCGCGTGGTGACATCACGACAATTTGGACCAATCTGAAACGCGGACAAATACGCCTTGCTCGTCAGTAAATTGGTTTTTGAGGAAAGGAAATGTATCTGTCTCTCATATCTCGGTGGACACCTAAACCTCGCCGGAAGAGAAGGGAGGAAGATGGGAGTGAACGAAGACACCGTGTTCATTAGACGCACCTTTGTTCATTCCAAACCATCGAGCTGGCATGGCGAAGTGGTAGCGTGCTCGACTCGCACTCCGGAGACCGGGGTTCGATTCCCAAGCTCGGCCAATTTCTTACTCGGTTTTATTTATTTATCTGGGCTGACAAGAAAGGTTAATTGGACTAATTGGTTAAGTAAGCAATTAACTTAAACTTACTTGGAGCATCACTATACGATCCCTTTAATTGGTTGCATGGTTAGTACCCAAAGTACAATTGGCCCCGTTTGAAATTCGCGCACTGTGACGTTACGACCGTTTCGACGAACTGAAAAGCGTGACATTTTCTGTCGACAGCTCCTGCTTACAACGATGAGGCATTAAAGGCTTCCGCCTTAAAAAATAACTGCTGCCAGTGCCTTCTCAATGTTTATCAAGATATCAGTTGAGCTGTGGGTTTGATAATGCACGGAATTATATTTTCCGATTTCTAATAACGCGTGCAAAAAGCACATAAATGCCATGTTTCCTCCCTTCCTTTACGGTGCGGTTCGGGTGTCCACCGAGATGGCAGAGAATTACTGCGCCATTTCCTTTCCTCAAAAAACCTTGCGTTCAAATGGCGAGGCATCGCGCTGAACGGGTGGTGGCGTTCCTCCCTTCCTGTACGGTGCGGTTCGGGTGTCCACCGAGATGACATTAGGCCCGTAAACATTTCATGCTTACTCTACTCTCGTTTACGGGAGAGGCAGAGATTTTTTTATTATTTGTCTGTTCTGTTGCCAAGACTGCGCCCGTAGTTTCCATTTGTCGCCCATGTATTCAAATGTATGAAGATGTGATATCACCGGTAAAGGCAAAAATCTAGTATATAGAATGCTATCGCCCTAGAACACCAGGATTTCCTAAATATACGATAAGATTACGCAATGCCGCAGACATCTGAAAATCGCAATAGGTAGCGACCCATAAAAAGCAGCGTTTACATGAATGCGACAGAAGTCGACTCGAGCACACTTTTTGAGGGAAAATGCAAGAACATCGAACAAGAGAGTGGAGGACGAGTCAGACCTTTGCTTCTCAAAACCTGTTCCTTCCCTCAGAAAGCTGAACAAAGTTTACTTCGATTGCATTCATGTAACCGAGGCTAAATACCGTCATCCGCCGTGCTAGCTTAATTAAGGCGTCTTTACTGACAGCTACTGACTGCTGGGACGCGCTCCTCTTTTGGGACGTTCTGTAGCGTACAACACAAACTGACCTAACGTTCACGCCGTATGGTATAAGGTTCCTAGCCGTTGAACTCTTTGTTTACAAATATGACGTTTCCTTCCTCCTTAGTCAGCACAGTATATATGGCGAAGCCGCAGGGTTGCTGTATATTGTTATATGAATGCGCCCTTGTGCGCGAATAATTAAAAGAAAACGTGTTTAAGTTGCTTAAAGTGTCCAAAAGCTACTATCTGATCATGAACTTGTTAGTTCGTTAGAGCAGTTTGGTTCCTTGAAACGCTTCTGGGCTCCCGCTGCGAGCGAAATGCTTGTCAACTCCTCGTTTTCGGAATCAGGTGTCAAGTACAGGAAATAGCTGCGCCCAAAAGGAGGGCTGCCCGCTCCACGAAAGCACCATGGGTAGGTGTCACATACAGGGTGTTGGAGCTGCATTGTAAATGTTTCGAAACCGGCGACAAAGAAAAATTAGAGCTGCAGTGGCTCAGTGGAAAGGGAGCTCGCCTGTTGATCTCAAGGTCGCGGGGTTGAATCCAGGCCACGTTTCGATGGAGCAAATGCAAAAGCACCCATGTGCTTTGCGATGTGCTTTCAGGTTAAGGAGTTTCGTCGGTGGAATATAATTCAGGGTCCTGCTCAACGGTATTCCTTATAGCACTCGTGAAGTCTTGAATGTTAAACGGAGAATAGAGGTTCATCGGTATCAATAAAGTGACGCGTTATAATCACAAACGTGCTACTTGCACTGAAAACGGAACTCTTGTAAGCTGTAAAAGGTAAAATAACAAACTATACAGGCATCGCTACGTCAAGACAGTTTTTAAGCGCGGTGCCTAAGAGTCTTGGCTCCACTGCCGTTCCTTTACAAGCGGTGACCACTGAGACCACACTCTTGACGTCGCGAGTTTTAATTTATCGGCGGGCAAATTTTAAAAGCGAAGCTCGTCTGCAATGAATTCCTTTTTTTTCTGCACGAATATCAGCATAGCCATATACAGAATTTTTTTTTTTTATGGATTCGTCTTTAGTGCTGCTTTAAAGTCAAAATGTCTACCACCATGAACGGCGGTGGCAGGGGCCCAAGCGCCGGCGTGGTACAGCTGGTCTGCACTTTGCCGGTTGAGTTCGGCTCCGCTCTGGCGGGGAGAAGAGATCGTACAGTCCGCGGAACCGAGGATGGTGGTTGTATAAGCATTAGAAGGGGATAGATAACTAGAGCACAAAATGCACTAAACTTGAAAGCAGCATAAAAGACTCGCATGCTTGCCAGTGTGTCCGGCGTAAGGCATTCCTGCCGCAATTACGCTCAACACAGTCAACGATGCAAAGACAACGCTGACGAGGAGGAGATCAATTTTATTTCTATAGCTAAAGTTAGCACCCCGCTGGAAGGAGAGATGGTCCCGCTTGCTCGACGTGCGCAGAGTATGAATGAAGCTAGGCACTCGAACTAGGGAGAAGTTTGGTTTGGTTTGGTTTATGGGGTTTAACGTCCCAAAGCGACTAAGGCTATGAGAGACGCCGTAGTGAAGGGTTCCGGAAATTTCGACCACCTGGGGTTCTTTAACGTGCACTGACATCGCACAGTACACGGGCCTCTAGAATTTCTCCTCGAATGAAATTCTAGCCGCCGCGGCCGGGATCGAACCCGCGTCTTTTGGGTCAGCAGCCGAGCACCATAACCACTGAGCCACCTAGGGAGAAGTTATGGCAGCCGTAATACGAAAACCTTTACTCACATTCGCTGCAGAACACACTCGCATAAAACAAAAAGCGAAACCTACTTCACTCGGCCGCTACACACGCTACGCACTTATATTTAATGTTAAAAAAGTTAAAATCAATTTGCTTCAAGACATTATCATCATTACCTGTTACAACTGAAACACGACTTCACGAAGTCCTTCGGGGCCGCATATTTCACAATCGAAACGAGAAAATAATTGTAGAAGGTAGAAAAAAGTGTGTGTGCGCGCGTGCTACTTTGTTACTCTTCTGACAAAAGCAAACAAAGGCATCAGTGGCAGTGCGCGGCAGTTGTGAGCATAGAGATTTAGTATAAACAGAGAACAACAGAGCCGACAGCTTGTTGAGGACGGAGGGGCCCTTGAGTTGACTGGGTTGTTCAGCACCGCAGGTCCCGGCTCCGAAGGACGATGTCGAACACCATTAAAGAAGAAACTGTACAGAAGGTTTATTTTACATATTTACACTCGAGATGGGAGTGCTCTGGTCACCAAAAAAACATCTCGTTAAATAGGGTTCGTATTCCCTAGATCCCTGACTGGGGAATTTCGAAGTTTAACACATATATAAATGATATTGTTAACATTGACACCTCAGTTCGATTTGTAATCTATGCCGATTATAGTACCCTACTTATTTCCGCGAATAATATCAGCCAACTAGTGCTAAGATCTAATGATGTCCTTGCTAAACTCTCAGCCAGGACCAAATCAAATAAAATCAAGGTAAACCCAATTAAATCCAAAGCCATTATATTTCGAGCTTATAATAAAGAAGTTCCTCCCTTAGATCCACTCATTTTCCAAGGACAGTACATAGAGATAATTCATGAGCATAAGGTTCTAGGTGTATACTACTCTTCGCATCTTAAATGGGACACTCATATAAACCATATTTCTAAAAAGCTCTCTACTGTTACTGGTGTAATCTCACGCTGTCGCACATTGCTCTCCATAAGTGCTAAACTGCAAATTTACTATGCTCTGTTCCTTTTTGACGTTAACTACTGTACTCTAGTATGGGCAACAACAACTAAAACAAATATGAACAAGCTTCTTGTCTTGCAAAGAAAAATTATTCGTCTCATCGTAAACTTAGAACCAACGTCAAATATTCAACCCATTACAACATCACTTAATATGATCCGTGTGGATAATATTTATGAATATCGCTTGTTACAATTAACTTATTTCGGTTCGGCAGGTATGGGTAATTTCTTGGTAAAACTTGCATCTCTTGAACACCGCACTGCAATAGTAAACACTAGATGCACTGACACATGGTCCCTCCCACATTTTAGAACAGACTACAAATTTCAATCCTTGGCTCATAATCTTCCCGTTTTTCTCAACAAATATAAAGACACTGTTGGTTTTAGTCCTAACCAATTGAGAACCTACTTCGTGCAAATATAATCTATCCATACATGTGTTCTTAGTTGAAATATTATACTCGCATTTCCAAGCTTTCTGCCTTGTTGAGCTTTTTCCATTGATTTTATTACTGATCAACCTTTTTGTTTTGTTTTCATCTCGTGCTACAGTGAAGTATGCATTGTATAAAACTTTTAATTAGCTTTTGAAATTTGCTGTTTGCCCCTCCTATGTTGTGTACTGGTTTCCTGGGCCTTTGTCAAGCTGTTTGTACAGCTTTTAGCCCAGGCAACCATCCACTTGTTGGAAAATAAATTTGATTTCATTTGATTTGAAGAACGATGTCCAATCGGGTGGGCAGTTGAGGACGGTGGTGGTACCACCCACGGCAGGGGGCTGTGCTGGGCTCTTGATCTCGCTCTCTCGTTGCTCGGGGGAAGGGAAGGGGTAGAGACAGAGTCATCAAACATTGATGGGTCACTTTGATCACTGCGGCAAGTCTTCTGCTCGTTGCCTCCCAGCAGATGACCGAACGTCCTCGTACTCCCCCGCCGGATGTCCGAAGCACGAGACCTCTGCCGAGGACACAGCCGTCTTTCAATTAACAGCAACAACTCGACCTTGCGCCGCATCACTCCGTCGTCCGGCGACCGAAGGATAGACTCAGATACTTGACGCCGCCGCCGCCGTCGCCGCTGCTTCCGCCGCTGCTTCCGCCGCCGCTGCCGCCGTCGCTGCCGCCGTCGCCGCTGCTTCCGCCGCTGCTTCCGCCGCCGCTGCCGCCGTCGCCGCTGCTTCCGCCGCTGCTTCAGCCGCTGCTTCCGCTACAGTGAACGTTCACTGTACTTCCGCCGCCGCTGCCGCCGTCGCCAGCCCTCGCCGCATCTTGCTTCACGATGTCTCACGTCTGGAAGTAATTCCTCCCAGGCCCGTGTTCTCCGATCTTACCAAGCTCAAGAAGCAGCCGGCATCAAGTTTTGCAGAAAACAGCAAGTTTATCAACCTTTCTTTTATATATTTGCGAGTCTGGAATAACAACATTTCACCCGGCAGTTTATTAAGGCTAAATGGTACATAGAGCAATCATTCTACACAACTACCTGTAATACCATTCATCTCTCAATTCCTCATTCTGTGTGCGACTTTTAAGCTCCTCATTTTCATCCCACTCTGTTAATAGCCTGAACTACACTGCATCACCACTATGAATTCGGCAGATTGCCGCCCCTGTGTCCGCAGCTCCCCTGATCCTATATGCTACTACTACTACGTCATTTTCGACTAAATTCGGTCTACAGCAAGAAGCGGCAGCCTGCAGTAGTAATCTCCGGTTATCTTTCATTTGCTCCAGTCATTCTCATGTACTTTCTAACAAGCAACTTATCCTCGCTACTTCTCAGAGCTTCTGCCGCTCTATAGCACGCGTGCATGTGTGCATGCGCGCGCGCGCGCGCGCGCGTGTGTGTGTGCGTGCGTGCGTGCGTGCGTGCAACGTGCGTGCAACGTGCGTGCGTGCGCGCGCGCGCGCGCGCGCGCGCGCGTGTGTGTGTGTGTGTGTGTGTGTGTGTGTGTGTGTGTGTGTGTGTGTGTGTGTGTGTGTGTGTGTGTGTGTGTGTACGCGCTTCGGTCTGCCACTTTTTCTTGAATTCTATTCGTCAATGACAATAGCTCTTGGGAGCCACTAAACTATTATAACATTGATCACACCACCGTTCATGAAATAACACGGCAGCGCCAATTGATTACATTGTCGCAAAGAAATGCTTCAGACGGCCACTAACTATGAAGTACATTCTATTCTACGCACAACAATTATTTATTGCATGAGTGTATTTGCGCAAGAAGACACAGCGTGCTGTCACAAGTGTGTGTTTATTTTAATCACACATGAATGTCTTTTCTACAAATTCGCGCGCCTCGCGGTCGCTTCAGTGATTCAACTTCCGCTCTTAGTTGTGTGAATGCCCGTTCCAGATATTCTCCAACCAGCGCTCCCTAGCTAGCTGACCAATCTGGGAGACCCTGCAGGGCTTCTTGCGCTGTGGTGCCTTTGGCTGCTAAAGTTTGATGCGATGAAACTCTCTAAATTAATTAAGTGCAGTCGAAGGCGCAGTGATATCACCAGCCTGAAGCTCACGTGGAATCGGTTCCTACCGACGTGGATGTCAAATATCAATGCGCCTTTGAGTAATGAGCATCGCAAATATGGCCACGGCGCAAAGACTGGACTCTGAAATGCGTGAAATTATAGCGCATTTGACGGGTCAAGAATACAGAGTTCCCCACTAGCGACGCCAGCTTTTCTTGGCAGTGAAGTGACGGCGATGGGCGGAGCGTTTGTAACTGTTATTCCACCAGATACTGTAGAGCCTAATTTCTTTGGAGGAGAAATTCTAGAGGCTTGTGTACTGTGCGATGTCAGTGCACGTTAAAGAACCCCAGGGGGTCGAAATTTCCGGAGCCCTCCACTACGTCGTCTCTCATAGCCTTAGTTGCTTTAGGACGTTAAACCCCATAAACCAAACCAAACCTAATTATTACGGCCGCAGTTATAACGAACGCTCGCTTGTTATTAACGGCGGTGCTGCTACCGTCAAAATATCTATTAAAGCAATAGCCCTGCGTTTCAGATACGAAGAATGACCGTGACAGCAAAACTCAGTTGGGAACGAGGAGGCGGCGTAAATTCGGCCCCATAGTCAAAAATCGCGCGTTCCCCGCCAGCGTGGAGACCGAAAAACATTTCTTAGTTTGCGTGACACCTCTCTCTCCCCCCCTCCCCCCTTTCCGCCCTTCCAAAACAGCATGGTGCCCCCCCCCCCCCCCTCAAAAAATGGCTGAGGCTTAACTTGGTTAAGCCTGGAGAATGCGAAGCATCATCGTGTCGCATAATTTGGAGGCGCACAACCACAGCGACGGCGCGAGGTGGGCCCCCGTTTCTCCACTGTCGTGACGTCATCGTGTCACGTGGTGTCACGTCATGTATCACGTGATTTGGAGGCGCACAACCACACCGACGGCGCGAGGTGGGCCCCCGTTTCTCCACTGTCGTGACGTCATCGTGTCATGTGGTGTGACGCCATGTATCACGTGATTTGGAGGCGCACAACCACAGCGACGGCGCGAGGGGGGCCCCCCTTTCTCTACTGTCGTGACGTCATCGTGTCACGTGGTGTGACGTCATGTATCACGTGATTTGGAGGCGCATAACCACGGTGAAGGACTGAAGTGGTAGCTAAAGTAGTATGCTTCGCATAAAAAAGTAAGAAATGGCTGTGGTTTGACCAATGGCCATCCCGAGTAGAATTGCGGAAGCAACGGCACGGCAGTCGCAGCGGCGGCGGCATCTCAGGGGCCACTTTGACTGCCTGAAGTGCGTAGAGGCGAAAGCGTTTTCCGCACTACTTTGACTGCCTCTGTAGCACTGGTGACGTCACCACTGGATGACGTCGCGCATAATTAAGCATTAATTACTAAGTAACGACAAATTACAAATTAATGACTAATTACCGATTAATGGCTAAGTGCTAATTAACTACTAATTAACCCGCCGCGGTGGCTCAGTGGTTATGGCGCTCGGCTGCTGACCCGAAAGACGCGGGTTCGATCCCGGCCGCGGTGGCTGAATTTCGATGAAGGCGAAATTCTAGAGGCCCGTGTACTGTGCGATGTCAGTGCACGTTAAAGAACCCCAGGTGGTCGAAAATTCCGGAGCCCTTCACTACGGTGTCCCCCACAGCCTGAGTTGCTTTGGGACGTTAAACCCCGATAGACCAACCAAACCAACCAGCTTAAGCTTGGCCTTTAGGAGTGGAACACGACAGCGTGTTGTAGCGATGCCAGGGAGTCCACGGAACGCCACCACCTGTTCGGCGCGATGCCTTGCCCTTTGAACGCTATGCTTTTTGAGGAAAGGAAATGGCTCAGTAATTCTCTGTCATCGCGGTGGACACCTGAACCGCACCGTACAGGAAGGGAGGAAGTTGGAGTGAAAGAAGAGGGGCCGTAATGAAGAAAATGAAAATTGTATTTGGGGAACGGAAATTACGCAGTAACTGTCTCACACTCGCTCCTCGCGCATGCGCGGTTGGGGTTCTCCGGGGCTCCGCGAAATCGCTCACACCTAGCGTAGTGTTGTTTCCGCAACAAAATAAAAAGTCGACATTGAAACCACAGGTCAGTCGCGCGCTGACGGGACGCAGTGTCAGTCGGTGCATGCATGCATGTGTGTCGGTTGGTCTGAAGCGGAAGCATTGAAAGAGAAACTGCAGGCTGTCGGTGATATACTAATGACAGCTATCTGACGGTATGCCTTGCTGGCAAAGCCGGTCACGTGGCGTGCCATCTCCATTCGGTTCTCCAACTTCTGCGCTGCAGCCGGGCGGAAGCGGCGCGCATACAACAGGCAGTGCAAATGATACGTCTTGCCCGCACGTGCGTTGCGCTAGCTTCGTAGCTGCTTCCTTACAATTTTTTCGAGGATCGAAGACACGGAGGCAGACCTACCATCCTGGCGCCTGGGCGCATGGCGCACTGCTCTCTGGACGCTAGCATTACTATGCTAGCATTACTCTAGCATTACTAAGCCACTGGCTCCATCTATGGGAGTTTCTGTTAACTTGACGTGCCTAGCTAATTAGTTGTAATGAACTATTCGTGCGTCAGCTTTGCTTTAAAACGTTGAAAGTCTGTAGTTATGTTAGAAATAAGGATTAAATATAAAATATCCCCACAATATTAGGTTTTAAGAGGAAACTCTTTACTTGCTTAAACCGTGGGCTGTGTTCATCTGCGTAGGAAGAGAGGGCGTGTTTCGGCTCAGCCGTTTCCGCTCCATTGGCAATGATGATGAAATAACTTTATTTGCACCCGTCAAGGAATCAGAGGGCGAAAAAGACGAGTCTTGACCGCCGTCATCTCTTCCTCTCCTTTCAGCAGGCTGGGATTCCTTGGGATTCAGCGGTGTCCAGGGTCAGACGGATGACTTTTTTTTGTTCTTCTTCTTTCTGGCTGGCCATTAAAGCCTCCCAGGACTCTATATTCCTGTCTGGTTCGTTGTGGCTAGGGCATGTCCACACCATGTGGATCATGTCTGCTATTTCATTACACTGTTTACACCTCGGGTCTTGGATCGCCGGATGCCATCTGCTTAGTGCGAGTGGGTTCGGAAAAAGTCCCGCCTGTAACTTTCTCCATATGACCTCTTCCTTTTTGCTGAAGCCCTTGCATCCTCCAGGAAGTGTATGTCTTCCTAATCTGTAATAGCTAAGAATATCTTGGTACGTGTTCAGCTCCTCGTCCCTCTGAAGGGGCTCTCTGCTCGACGAGACCGCATTGGGGTCCCGGTGTGTGAGTCCTCGGGCCAATGCGTGCGCTGTCTCGTTTCCCTGGAGGCCCTCGTGGGCCGGAGTCCAAACAAGGTTAATTAGTTCTGCCGGTGTCGGGCCGGCAGTCAGAATTTTGACTGCTTCGACAGATACCCTGCCTGCGTTGTAGTTGCGGATAGCCGATTTGGAATCTGTTATAATCACCCTGACATTCCGTTGAGCTAAAGCCAGCGCAATGGCTACCTCCTCAGCCGCTGTTGCATCTCTCTGTTCGGTGCTGCAGCACGAGACTCGGTCTCCGCCCTCCCTGGTCGCTAGGGCTACGAAACCCGTTCTGCCTTCATATTCCGCCGCGTCCGTGTAAACCACGTCCTGTCTATTGGCTAATTTTTTCTGCAGAGCTTTCGCTCTGTCCTTTCGCCTACCCTCATGGTGTACCGGATGCATATTCCTTGGGAGTGGTGGGATTCTGATTTTGTTCCTTAAACAGTTGTTGCGGAGTACAGCTAAGTCCGCTGGTCGTTACACCCCAACCTGCTGTGACTGTCAAAGGCGTAAAAGTCCGCGCGTGTAGCCCGCGGGGCACCTTCACCCACTGACATCGTCGGTGATTCCGTTTGCTCGGTTCCTTTCCTTCGCCGAAGACGGGAACCGTTGAATTGTTATTGCAAACTGGTTATCTAACGCGCCATGTCGAATCGAGAGCCCTCCCTCCAACAACTGCCCACGTGCCGAAGGCTTTAGTCGAGGCATTCATTATTCGACACCGTGCGACAAAAGTCCTAATAAATAATAATAAATGTTCGTGTTGCCGCGTTCATGTCCCGACTCGCGACAGAGGCCTCGGGCTTAAACCGCACCGACCAACGCAAATTTCCGCATACAACCAGAAAGAGAATAGGTTTACCCGAGCTCTTCAACAAGACGTCAAGCACTAAACATGGGACGATGTCTTGTCATATGTTAATTTTGCTTCTATCAGAACTCAGAGAGCGCGACCGGATATTCACCCTTTAAACGTGTGCGCGGTATGCAGGTGATTACCAATTCACCATGCTTGACGCGATGCTGTCTCTTGAGACAACTGCCTATGCTGACAACGGCGCTCAACTCGTCACCCTGCATACGGAAAAACCTCCTCTGCTGCCGGCAAGCTCACCTTTCTTTGTAAACAAGTCTCTCACACCAGAGACTTATTATGCGCCGGTGCAACTTCCGTCGTCACGCGTTCACTTCAATCTCGGTGGCAGTGTATGGCTGAGGGCCGCAGTTAGATGCCAAGGTCTTTTAAAACGCTGCTTTTGCCCGAACAAGGTTGTTCGCTGAATAACAAGGTGTAAAGTGGTCGTCGTCACCATGTCATCCTCTTCGCCCTGAAGACTTTCACGTCGTTCGACTCGAGATGAGCTATGAGCAATAGGACGACTTCTTTTGATTTCTTACTCTACGTAATGCCGTTTCAGTTTTGTCTTGCTGGACATCAAGACTACGAGTAGACTTGGTGTCCAAAATCTAGAGTAGAAAAATGTCACGTGGTATAACGCTACTTTGTGCTGCCTGCTCGAACCTTGTCATGTGCACGGAACGAAGAGAATGAGGTTTGGTTTGGTTGGTTTATGGGGTTTAGCGCCTCAAAGCGATTCGATGTATAGGAACGCCGTAGTGCAGGGCTTTTGATAATTTCGACCACCTGGGGTTCTTTAACGTGCACTGATATCGCACAGTACACGGGCCTCCAGTATTTCGCCTCCATCGAAATGCAACCGCAGCGGCCGGGATCAAATCCGCGTCTTAACCATAACCACTGAGCCACTGCCACGGCTGAAGAGAGAGGGAGAGAACCCGGTAGCCCTCTCTCATCGACTCCGTCCCTGTCGATGGCGTTTTTGAGCCTCTCCTGTCGACCCCAATTTTACGAGCCTCTCAACGAGCTACAGCAATATATTTGTTGTTTGCTGGCTACGTAACGTATTAATTTCTCCGTGTACAGGCGACCGTAGAAACGATTTATCGCGTCTAAATGCAGCGCAAGATCTGGACTGACTAAACTAGGGCAACTAAACCGCAGTTTACCTCCTGTCTCCTCACTGGAAGTAAAAAAGTACATCATACAAATTAATAAATTGGTTAGAGCACGTGTGTGTTATCCAAGACATGCCCGCGAAGCATCGTTCCTTATCCGGGATAAGATCAAGCTTCGCCAATAGGAAAAATACATAAATCGAACTCTCGCCTTTAGCACCTGCGGCGGCTCATTTAGTTCCGCGTTGGAGAAGCTACTCGGCGAACGACGGCTAGCTGCTAGCCGCCTACTTCTCTAATAGCGAGCCGAGCTTCTGCCGATATCCGAACGGCCGTCCTTCGCCCGTTTCTTTCTTGTTTTTTTCGGCGGGCGCTCTTTTTTTTTTTTTGTGGGAGTGCTTTTCTCAGCAAAAACTGCAAGCAGCTACGCTTGTGTCCTGTTCGGCCCCCTTTTTTAAGAGCTCCAAGATAAGGGGCTTTACGTAATTCGCGTGGCTTATAAAATTCGGGGCGGCAATCGCTCTCGATACGTGAGAGCATTCGACGTCTCGGGGCGGTTGCGAAGCCGAGTTCTGCTTTTCGGAGACAAACGCGAAACTGGAGCCACCGTTGGAAACAAGGTGACGGCTTCTTTGGGGTCGCCAGTCGGACTAATTTCGCCATGCCGCCTCGTGGGCCAACTTTCCTTCTGTGGAATGCGGTGACTGCGTCCTCCCTCTGGTGTCGCGGATCGTTGCCGCGACGGTCCCAGTGAACCTCGCGTCTAAGGCTACACGAAAACACGGAAAGTTTACTTCCTGTCTATGATCGAGGAGTGGAATGGATGCATTATCCAGAAAACACCTGGTGAGAGCAGGAATCCTGTTATACGCAGTATCAAACTCATGCTCATGTATCGAAAACTGTAGAAACTGCAAAAGTGATGATGTTGATGACGAAGATGACAATGAAGCCTGCGTACCATTGTACAACGAGTGCGTTGTGATAGGTAGGAACCGCGATTCGCTGACAAGAGAAATCATAGAAGCACACATGATAGCAAGGCTCCCTGAAGAATGCGTAAGCGCACCATCTGTACTGCTGTCAGGGAAAGAAAGACGCTACCTTGAATGTGAATGTTGACACGCGTGTGCTTTATTTTGTTTTTATTTTTGAATTTTTTGTTTCCGCTGCATGACTTGTGCCTATTACTTTTCATTTTTCACCGCCTGCTAGGTACTTATTCCGGCTGGCAGATAATAAAGATCTCAGTTGTAAGTCAGCGCTGTGTTGTGTCTCTGCCTGTTTCCTTCTTCTTGTCCCGTTCGTTGCGCTGTAGTCATGGAATATCGGAACCAACTCGCCCAGCAACTTACCTTGTCAAACTCATGCTCTAAAAGCAGTGTAAACCGTTAGCCAGTCTTTAAGATGCGAAAAAAAATTCATGATTAAATACGGCTATCTTAATGACCGTAAAAGGTGTTGCGACCTGTGTTCGCAAAACCTGTGTAATATTCGTTTAAAAGCTTTGCTTGTGGCTGAAGCAAATAGAGAATCACACAAGGCATACTGACATGCATAGAACTGCTGCCTCTCCGCCTTAAACGCAAAGCTGCCGAGGTCTGCATTAAGATGGCTCAAAAGAAAATTAAAGGTTCTATGCTAAAAATGCACTGAAATATGAGAAATAAATGCTAGGGATGCAAGGGATGCTACATCTTTGCGTACAACAGAATAAGTTTATGCGATCCACTTTAGAACAAAGGTGGTTGTCATGAGCCTGCAAAGAGGTGGTTTCCCGGAGCCTCCTTTCGCCAACTTACGGTGCCATTAATCATGTACTCTATCGTGACCAATAAATAAACGGTGCACAAAATATCCTGGGGTTCTTGCTTCATTGAGAATTCTTTTCTGTATACGTGCGCAAGTTCTTCTATACGAACGAAACAATCTCTTGATTCTTTGTCGTGTGCTATGAAGTCATCATGGCTTTCTTAAGTCCCTGTAATTACATCCACATCTCGATGTGCTGTATATACCTCTATCGTACCCAAAAATAGAAGCATTCAGCAAGAATTGAGAACAAGCTATTCTGGCATCGACTTAGCCCGTATCTACAGGTAAGATTTGGAAGATCTGTATTTTATTCGCTATCTACCGCGACTACCAGTTTTTCACATCATTGGTTTTGTTCATAGCATGTCTAACGTTGCACTTTGCTCCATTGTTATACGTGAGTCTACTCCGGTGATAATCATTTCAGGGGCTGAGGGTGCATTGAAAAAATATGATTATAATACTCACACCGTACTCCATCTTCGACAATAACCTAACTACTTGAGACACTCCATATCTTTACAGGAGCATTAGGTGTTGAAAGCAAATTCATATGATTGCAATAGACTCGTAGAAATCCTTCGACGAAGTACGCCATATGAAGCTTAATGAAAACAAGCAATCTTATAGATCATCCGGTCATTAGATTGGTACGAGGTTACCTGCGCAACAGTAGCTGGAAGCTAATCTACACCGCCCCTCTTCTCTGGGGTTCCACAGGGGTCGGTTTTTAGGACTTATTTATACTCTATATTTGTGACATTGCCGCAAATGATCACCTCCTGGTTGATGGGAGATTGTTCGAGGATGCTTGTGTTTTGTGCTTATTTGTAAAAAGTGTCTGAAACTAAATTATACTCAACGAGTCTTTGAAAGCTTTTGATGACTGGTGTACAGATAGACACATGAAACTCAACTTTGAGAGGACAGTCTGCATGAAAGTGACAAAAAAAAACACCAGTGCAATACATCTACGTCATTAACCAGAGTCAAGTCAAGAGTCTCCAATCAACTAAAATATCTTGTCATCAAAATTACCGAAACCCTGAACTAGAAAAAGCACTTTGAAAGCATTTCTGGATTCGCTCAACACAAGCTCGGTTTCCTAATAGGAAATCTAAGAAATGCTTGTAATGTAAAACTTGCGCTGTATAAACTACGTCTGGGGCCCTGACAGTCAAATTCAGATTAATAAATTGGAAAGGGTCCAGTGGCTATCAGCCAGGTTTATTTTTTTGTGTGATGAAAAAACGCAATCGTTGAGAGCGCTTCTCGGCAGGGCCAGTCTGCAACTGTTATCCATTGGAAGACAAATAGCACGAACATTCGTTTATGAGCTTTATAATAAAAATTTAAAGTTGGATCCAAGACTATATTTACGGTCTTGAGTACGAGTATCAGCCCGTACAAACTCATCCTAGCACACAAAGGGCTGACAAATTTAAATTTTCATCTCTTGTTCGAACTGCTGTTGAATAGAAAAGTCTTGATGCCCAGGTGTTCACAGGGTGCCGATCAGCTGCGAATTTACAGCGGAGGTTGGGAATTGTTTTCACATGGTGCGTGTTAACTGCTCATTTCTCGCTCTGTAACAGCCAGCAAGGGCTCAACAGTAATGTAAATAAATTTTGTATTTTAACCCTGTGTCACCTTTGTGTCACCCTTTCTCCTTTGTGTCACTCTGTATTTGAACCCGGTGTCACGTTTGAAAGGTGACACGACCATTGTGTCACCCTTGATACAGTGCTAAATTTTGAACAATTTTCACTTCTGCCCGCAGAACTACATGAATTGCCTCACTAGAAGTGCCGGCCTTCTCTAAATATGCATCAAAGATAGGTCACAATGTGAGCTGCCATAAATGCAGGAGGCCTGTTGAAATATTAGTTCATGCAAAAGGTAATCTTAGAGGCGTAACTGTACAAAATTCTGTGGTCGTAATTCTGCATTCGCAGGTGATTGAGCAACGCTGACTTTTGCTGCTCATTAAGTGCATACGCATGCATATTTGTGCCCATCTTTATCATCCTTAGGTAATCAGAAATCATCGAAATTAGCTATCTTCAGTTACGCTGCAATCCTTTCCAACTTAATATGCATGTATGTCCCAGATTGTTACATTTCTACAACAAAGTATTCATTTGAGATGAACTCATGCCAGTTTACAGCTTTTAGCCAACGTTTTGAATGCCTGGGCATTATACCGCTAAAAAACTATTACTATAGAGTGTGCCTCTCTGTGTGCAGTGAGATAGAGAGGGTGTGAAAAGAAGGCCTCTGCATCATTCTCAGTCCACAGCTCGCGAACGAAGACGTTGAATTCAAGGCAGAGGGTGACTTATTACCCTAACTATATCACTATCGCGGCCCAGGTACCCTAAGTGATAACTACTTGCTCCTTACGACTTCCAATGCTTCACTGCCTATGATAAACTGTTGTGGCCTTCCTAGACTACTGAGCGTTGCTTTTACTCGCATTACTTGTTAGACGCACCGTTACGCATTGTCTTTTGAGGTCTTGGATCGTACTTCGCAATTCGTACTCTGCATTACTTAGCGAGGCAATTCCATCAGTGAATCGGAGGCTGACAAAGAATTCTCTATTAACTTCTATCGCCAACTCTTCCTATTCAGTCCCCTGAATACCTCCGGCAAGCACGGTGTGAAGAGTAGTAGAGGGATCATGTCTTGTTGCCTGACAGCCTTCCTTATAGAGAGTTTATCACTTTTTCTATGGAAGGCTGTAGTAACTGTGCAGCCGTTGTATTTACCAGTATCTAACACACGCCACTTCCCTGCTTTGGCTACGAAATGTCTGCATGATCCCTGACGTTTCGACTCAGTCAAATGTCGTAATAGGTATCTAATACCTTGCTGTCTTCCCGCAGAACACCGAAACGAAGAATCAATAGGGATGGTGGGTCAGATGTGACTACAGATATGACTGTAGATTTGGAAGGTGCCAATTCAGGTGGCACATTCTCCAGCGGCCCCCACTTCCTCACCAATATGATAACGCATGAGGCAGCCCTACGAGAATAACACTATATAGCTTCACTCAGGTGTTTAAACAGAGGGCTAGCTGTAGATCAATGGAAAAGGTTTTTTACTGTCCTGTACACCAACGGAAAGCAGCATCTGGTAATAGACAAGTGATGTGTTTCTGTCGGACGCTGTTTTTACCGCAGTGCATCCACGCCCTTGAAGCTGTTGAAAAGGAAGACAACGTCCCGTTTCCATAGTACCAATGGCGCAAGAACGTTAACTTGCCCGCTGAAGCCATTAGGAGGCCGAAAGACCACAACTCCTACCGTAATCCAGGTTTGAAACTCTTATCTTGTTAGAGCGCGCGGCCTCACCGTTCTTTCATCTTACTCCGAGGAAGGCTGAGGCTTTTTTTTTTTTCAGAAGCCGCTACCGGAGATCGAACTCGACGATCTCGCCGGTGTCGTTGGCCGACCGCTTTTGTCCGACCGTTGATCTCCCCAGTTACTTCTGTCCCGTTTTATTTCATTCCAGTTTATCCGCTTATTTCTATCATCATTCTTCCACTATTTTTTTCGTCCTCTGAGACGAGGCACACGGAGCCGCAGGCGAGAACGTGCCCAAAAACAGGCCTTTCTTTGTGTAAAAAAAAAGGAGGGAGCAGGCCTCGCCGCGCTGTTCTCTTATCCGGCTCGCATTTTTCGGCCGCTTTCTCCGTGAACGTTGGCAGGGTCACGGATGACGGGAGAGAACGAGCAGGGCCGCCTGGAGCCGGCGGCGCCCCCATCTCGCTGTTTTGCCACGTGCTTTTGTTTTCTTGTCCCTGGTCGGAGGCTGACCAGTGTTTCTCCCGTCGCGTCACGAATACGACCCTGCGGCTGACCGATCACCGCGCTGCGCCCAGAGGAGGATGAGGCGTTGGGGCCGCGATGCTGGAGAGACTGCAGGCTGTTACGTATACGGAGAGAAGAAGGAGGCCGTGCACGAGACTACTCGGAGCGATGGCGACGGCGGCAGGTGTGCCTATGCTGATTTGGGATGCAGAGCGGTTGTGGTGGACTCGTTTTCCCTGAACTGAGAGGTGTACTATGGGCGTGGGCATGAGGCGCGATTTAAAGTGATGGCGGTCGTCTAAAAAACCCTTGTCTGAATTCCTGCAGGCACCTTGTTTTATTTTTTCGTATGGTAAGCTTTTTTTTTTAACTGGAAGGAACAAGCGTTGGCCACTGATCGTCTGTGCAACAAGACACACGATGTGGGCCAAACAATAATAGTTCATCCTCACAAAAGAGGGTGCTTGGATACCCGAATGAAACAGGGGAGGATTTATGGGTTGCTCTTATAGAGTGAAGCTAGGGAGGGGGCGGTCCCATTTGAATCATACATTTCTTGGACTTTTTGGTATAGAGAGCATTAATGGAAGGAACAAGTGTCGGCCACTGATCGTCTGTGCAAGTACAAACACTGTGTGGGCCACAACAAGAATAGTTCATCCTCACAGAAGAGGGTGCTTGTATACCCGAATGAAACAGGGGAGGATTTATGGGTTGCTCTTATAGAGTGAAGCTAGGGAGGGGAGGGGGCGGTCTCATTTGAATCATACATTTCTTGGACTTTTTCGTATATAGAGCAAGTTATGTTCCGCATGGTTTTCCTGCGTAAAATCTCTCGCAAGAGGGTGGGGGGCCACTCCCCTTCCGCTAAATTCATATTTGGAGCAAAAGCGGGAACACAGATTTCAGCCCTTTGTAGGATGTGAAGGCGATATGGAGAGCCAGTATGAAATCTTGGGTCGTCTTTTAGATCTCAAGGATGCTATAACTGCTGAGTTTGCCAGTTTCAATTTTAACCGTGGCATTGACGGACTAGTTCAGCAGATGGAAAATATGGTTTTGGCGAAGTATTAAATGCCCCGAAGCGTTATATTGCTACAGCTCTGAGAGCGCTCGCAAATATTCATCGTGGTCTTCTCAAATTGGTGTAATTTTTCTTACGGCGCATCGTATACATAGTGAGAAACTAGTTTCTCAGAGAACAGTTTAAATCGGCCACGATAAGGTCAAGGTAGATGTACTATGGTAGCGTAGGCTGCATAGAAGCCCATACGTTCAAAACATGGCGGCTTGTGGTGCGCAGACAGCGCCGTCTTCGAAATGCGTGGACCACTAAAAAGTGACGTCATAATTAAAAGAAAACGCAAAGTCACGTGTTTTAGTGACGTCATATTTGTGACGTCAGCGTCACGTGTTGCTTGGCGGGAAAAATAAACTGCTGAACGCCGCGACGCTTCAGCGCGACACCCGACACGAGAACGAAGAAAGAAGACACGACGAGTGCCGACCACCAACGCTATTTTTAGGTAGTCAGTTCTCGTTGTGCCTTTTTCCTTCGTCCTCGCCTCAGGTGTCGCGCTGAATGTCGCAGGTGTAGCGCTGAAGCGATGAAATGTGACGCCGCCAGACAGGTTATCACTCGCACATCGTGCAACCGCACACCTCTTTTTTGCGTACGGGGGCCCCATGGCCACAGACGATGCCCTTTTGGGGCAAAAGCGACAGAACCGCACCCAACCGAAAGAAACTACACAGAAGCGCTGGCAAAAGGGAAAAGCGGGAACTGTACACGAACAATGCACACCAAGAACTCGAGCAACAAGCAACGAGGAAAAAGTAGGGCTAGCAGAATCGAGTTTCAAACAAAAGCAAGCAGAATGGTCAAAAGATATGACCAGGGTATGACATCAGAGCACCGTCAACCTTGGCATCGTCCCGCTGCCATTGCCGCTGCTCTGAGCGAACGCTGTCATAAAATTTTTACAAAGCAAGCGCTATACTTTCTAACAAAATGCACAAAACTAAAACATATTAAAACGGAATCACTGCAATTGTTTTTGAATGCTTTTGAAACACAAAATATGTCCTAATTATTTTCCTCTTCTAGTTGTGTTTGTCCACTCATTTCATTTTGGCGCTTTAGTTCCACCACTAATTTGATGTCGCTAGCACTTGGTTCTGGACCGCATTCAAGCCCCGGCTTCGCGACCTATTTCAATTGACCTTGATAAGGTTGAGTCTTTTTATGCGGGACACTGTATGCTATGTTCTCTTGAAGCCAACCATATTCAACCCCGCTCCCCCTCTAAAAAAAGAAAATAAAAAGTCAACGAATCTGAGAGATTTCGGACTGCAGGAATTACATTCTGCACTCGTACTGAGAGAGAGAGAGAGAAAAATTTTATTATGGCAAGTGTGTTTAGACCCCCCTTGGGTCCCTGGACCACCGCGCGGTCCCACTCTATGTCGGAACGTTCATGTGGTGCTTGTCCATGACGTCGGCACCCCGAAGCACCGCAGCAAGCTGCGATGGCGGGTCCGGAGACGAGAGCACGACCTCCCAGTCCTCCCAACTTGATAACGCGGGCTGTCCCTACGGGGGAGGATCAGCAGGGCAGCCGAAAAGGATGTGGGAGAGTGTGGCGTGAGGGTCGCCGCACAGGGTGCATGCAGGGGAGGTGCCACAGTAGTGGGATAGCAGCTGAGGGGATGAGAGAGAGCGGGTCTGGAGGCGTCTCCAGAGGATCTGTTGGGAATGGGTAAGGGAGGGGTGTGGAGGAGGGTAAGTCCGACGGTCCAAGCGGGGCATTTGCGTGAGCTCTGCAAAGGTGTGCGCCCGTTCTCTCGAGAAACCTGGATCGAGGCCGTCCTGAGCCCGGCAAATCAAACCTCGGGCCAATTTATCGGCAGCCTCGTTTCCTGGATTCCCAGAGTGAGCCGGCACCCACTGGAGCTCTACCCTGCGTGGTAAGTTTTTGGAGGGGGTGTTCAACAACTCCCAAGCAGGGGCGTGAATCCTGCCTCTGGCGAAGTTGAACAGAGCCGTTTTGGAATCACTAAAGATGTAGTTTGCATGCTATCCGCTTCGTCTAAACCTTTGTGCAGGGAGGATACGCGGCGTAGAAGTTGCAACAGGGATTGCGTGGAGGCCTGCCTCCCTGCACATAGCTGAGCTGAGCGGTCCTCTCTCCCCTTCTATTTAATATTGCTCTCATCCCCCTAGCTCATAAACTCGCTCTCATCCCACACCTAAGGCATACCTTGTACGCTGATGATATTACGGCATGGACCACTCACGGATCTGATGGAGAAATTGAGGAAACTCTTCAATTAACAGCTGACACCATCTCCGCTCATGCGTCATCTATTGGGCTCGAATGCTCCCCCTCTAAATCCGCGCTTTTCCTCATAAGACCGAAATCTGCAGCTAATTCGCCCATTCAAATCACTTTACAAGGAACCCCTATCCCCGTCACCCCCACCCTCCGTATCCTTGGCCTTTACTTGCAGGATTCCGGACGCAACGATTATACTCGTACTGAAGCAACTCAGCTAGAAGCTGTGGAGCATGACGTAAAACTAGCCCGTACCTCAGCATACAGTTTTGAAATGCCGCGCCCCTTGTTGAGCAGTTCCGGAGGGCTTAAAACACCGTTCGTGACGCTTTTGCTTATTTGAAGAATGCTCTTTTGAAGAACGATTGTTATTCATGCGACCAGTAATGGAGAGCGGGTTTAGACATGTCACGCCTGCGAAGTTGAGGTTGCGATACTTGCAACCTGAGTTCCACTAGCAAGAGCGTTTTCATTTACTGGAGAAAACATCAGCTCCCGAAGAGAACGATTCCTACTTTGCCATTTAAAATGTTTGGCTGAGTTTTTTGCGGTATAGCATGTGGTATTATTCATACCCTTTTGTTTTGGACAAATTTTGATTTCTTTTTCATTTGAACTAGACTGAAGTGGTCCAGCCTTGTGTACATTTTTTCTGGACTAGATGAGGGCCTCTCGCGATTATGAAAAGGCGGCTTTTCCGGTCTCGTAAACAGAGATAACAGTTGACTATGAATTTGGTGTTACTTTTACATGCCATTGGCGTTAGGGCTTACAGAATCATTCTCCAACAATGTTCATTGTTCCAGTACATGCGAGTAGTAATAACAATAACTTATTTCCATTAGTGATTGGGAAGACTGTGGGTAAAATTCGCTTGAGAAAGGAGCCGCTTGATTGAAGCCAGTAGCCTCCATTAAAAAGCAGACAGCGATAGTTTAACATGTTCTGAATACAAAACTATCACAATGCAAAGTCGTATATTCAAAATACGAGATGTTTAGAGCTGCACTTTCTGCATGAAATGTTTAGAGTGCACTTTCACATGAAATATTCCCAGAAGTAACATAGAAAAAGAGAAAAAAAATCCTCATACTCTCTAAATGTTCGTGTAGTGTTCGAAAGAAGTTGTATGCAAATGAATGTCAGATATATAGAACGAATTTACAGGTGGTGGCAGTGTGTTTGTTTAATATTTTTGTTCTGTAGAATAATTAGCTCGGGTAGTGACCACCTTCCGCGGTCCCATGTGACAAGTGGCGTATGAATGAGTGTTTTCATCGAGATCCGATAATTCATGAAAAAAACTTCAAATTTTCTTCTACCTCCCACTTGAAGGCTAAGATTAATAAGTTAAGATTATTAAGATAATAAGTTTATAATAATATAAAGATGACTCGAGTTGGCTTAATTTTGAAGACTGCCAGGTTCTGGTGATGGCAAAACATACTAGCGCTTTGATCGTATATTATGTATTTAGTACCTCTACAGATATTTACTAGGTCATCTATGTACACAATAAAGAGGAAAGAGCCAAGAACATTGCTTTGAGGAACACCTCTACAGATGTGCTTTAAAAATGAGCGGCAAATCTCCATTTGGACATACTGATAGCAATGGTCAAGGTAGTATTTCATGTGGTTTAAACAGACCCTCGAACGCCATACATTCCAAACTGTTGAAGTAGTATAGAACGATGGATGCAATTCAATGCTTCAGTGAAATCAACAGCCGAGCATCAATTCTTGTTTTCAGACTGTGATAAAATGAATTTTCTTTGTTGAAGCAGTGTTAATTTCGTAGATTGACGTTTCATAAATAAACTTCGGGCCGCAGAAATTATATTAAGCTAAAATGTCATCTTCTGCCAAGACTCTAACGTCACCTGCTACGCTTACGCTGTCTCGTAATCACACTCTGTTACCACAGGCGAGAGCGTTTTATGACTACGTTATCTTTCAAAAACGAAACAGGCCGTCCTCGTTTGCCACTGAGCGTGCCTGCCTTTCCGATAGGAGGCATAATGGCTTCATCTTTGCCAGTCAGTAACCATACTCAGACTTGCACATCATATGACGGCACCCGGCGCACCTGACCGTCTAGCATCATCCCATTTCCGATTCTTCTCGACCAGCAAAGAGGCCATACGCTAATGAGCTGACCCTGTAGGGACGCCGTAGTCGTCATAGGTACTGCGTCTTTGCTTTCGGCGCTCCCCGGGGAGCACCTTCTTGTAGTTGTACCCGAACACCGCCGGCGGTCACGCGCATCACGACGCACCCTGGCTCGGTGGGGGCACATTTCACGCCCCGAGGTGAAACGCGGTGCCGAGAACGGACAGCGTCTTTTTCGCACGCACGATCGGCGCTGCCACAGTGCTGGGTCAACGAACCACGTGTGGTCTTCTTTCGAAACGACCATCTCCCCGCAGGTGTGTCTCTGTGTTGCCAGTGTTGTTTCTTCAGATTTCTCCCTTGCAGCGATAAGAGTATCAGATACTTTCACTAAGTTTAACGCCATCGTCTTCGTATCATGTCGCAACCAAAAACTCCTGCCTTTACTCGCTGGCCTTAGAGGTAGGCCCAAATCATAAGTAGACAGCGGACCAGTAAATGTAAGCTATAAGAAACTCGCTGTCTCTGGTCAAGTGGTCCAGCCTGGACTGGGAGTGGCACAGTCACGGATGCGGGGTGGTGCGCAACTTCCATTACCCGTTCTCCGCTCCAGTTCAAAGCAAGAAGTATTAATATTCCTGTAACTTTTCTTTGTCCGCTGTGTCTCTAAAACACGGCTGACTCAGTCTGCCTAAAGTAGTCGCATTTGCATAGATGATTCGTGGGGTTTCGCTCTACTGCACAATTTTTAAGCACCTTTAAAAATGACTTCTAATTGAGATATATGCTGCACGGGTTTCAGTCTCTGTTAAAACTACCCAGGATAAAGGGTTAGCTGTTGAATTGCGTAGTGAACCTTTCGTGGCATTCTCGGAACATACTGTATGCGCTCTGTCAGTCTTTAACCGAGACTGCTGTCGGATTTTGTTCTGAGTAAGTATGTGGTAGCTGCCAATGTGCTTATAAGCATACATAAAATCTGTAGCTACAGCAGTAAGGGCAACGCCGCTTGTGTGTCGACATTTCAGACACCTTCTGCTGCACAGAAAAAAAAAATAACGGTGAGGAAAATTATAGCCAAAATATTACGTACCATAGATGCACACGACAACTATAAGTGGTCTCTGATCAGCAACCATCGAGCCTGTCTTGTGCTAGGAATTGGGTCGAAGGAGGCGCATATATCATGCTTCCTTGAGTGCTTGTATATTTGTGATACATATTTACTTATTTATTTGTAATAGCCTGAGGGTTCGGGTCGGGCGTTACATAGAGAAGTGCAGTACATAACACATCTTTATTACCCGCCGCGGTGGCTCAGTGGTTACGGCGCTCGGCTGCTGACCCGAAAGACGCGGGTTCGATCTCGGCCGCGGCGGCCGAATTTCGATGGAGGCGAAATTCTAGAGGCCCGTGTACTGTGCGATGTCAGTGCACGTTAAAGAACCCTCGGTGGTCGAAATTTCCAAAGCCCTTCACTACGGCGTCCCTCATAGCCTGAGTTGTCTTGGGACGTTAAACCCCAATAAACCAAACCAAAGCAATCAAAACCAAACCACATTTTTGTTTATTTATTTATATCTACCTCGAAGGCCCCATTGAAGGAATATTACATGAAGCAGTTACAGAGCATAACATTGCTTCAATTGATTACTTGAATAGTAATGGGTCAGTGTAGAGCGCGACATGGCCGGGCAAGTCGTTCCAGTCTTTCGCGTGCGTTACAAAAAATGAAGACAGATGTGCAGGTCTGCGGGCAAGCGGAGGATACGTGGTCTTTTCATGGTTAGTGCGGCTGGAGGCGTGGGGCAGGGATTATAAAGAGATCATGCGGAACATGATAATAAAATTTGCCGTATAGACATAGTCTTGCGATGTGACGTCGGTTAGCTAAATTAGTGAGATGAGCATTGATGTTAGTTTGGTGACACAATAAATCACAGAAAAAAACACGAATTCAACAGAAACACGCATGCAACGCGTTCAATCGAAAATATTTCTACAGGGTGCAAATATCATTCATGCGGACCACCGAAATGATATTGTAGAGCATTTTTAAACATATTAATATCTTTTATTAAAACTAATGCCTCAAGAAAGTGGTTCCAGTTTTGAATTGAGTGGGGTAGGGATGAATGGTAAGACACATTAGTGTGACATGTAAAAATTGAACTTTATGATGGTTGCTTGGTTTGTGAGGTTTTAATGTCCCAAAGCAATTCAGGCTACGTGGGACGCCGTAGTGAAGGGCTCTGGAAATTTCGACCACCTATGGGTCTTTAAAGTGCACTGACATTGCACAGTGCACGGGCCTATACCATTTCGCCTCTATCGAAATGCAACCGCCACGGCCGGGATCGAACCCGCGTCTTTCGGGTCAGCAGCCAAGTGCCATAACCACTGAGCCACTGCGGCAGCTTTTTATGAATGTGGGCCAGGAGGCTTCATGTGCATATGGGCCGCTGAAGAAAAAAATTTTGAAGCGTATTATAGCAGTATATTTCATGAAGTGACCTAGAAGGAAGGTGCAAACCAGTTTTAATATTAGTAGTGCTGGCAGTACGATTATATTTGCTATGAACCAGCAGACCGAGGAGCTTCGACGGCGGTTACTAGAAAATCAATAGCAGAGTACCATGCAGAGGCCACGTACTGAAGTTTAGGACGAACAAGTGTTCTGTAAAGTTGTAGTCAAAGTGATGAGGAGATGTTCGAGAAATTTCTTTTCAGGTAACCTAGAAAATGTCATAGCTTTATCCGTTATATAGTAGATGGGCTGTTGCCACGAAATTTTAGAACAAACAAGGAATCCTAAGTATTTTCAGAATGTTACTGGCTCCAGCGCGCTACCTTGCATTTCATAAGAAGAGACATGAGAGTTAGTTCGGATACATGTATCATTTTACACTTATTAGAGATACATGCATCATTTTGCACTTTTAGAATTTAGACTCATTGCACCAATGCAATCTTTGCACCCTGCAATGACTGAGTTGAACTGAATTAACACTGTGAAGGTAACTGGCGAATGATGTCACGAATAATGCTGCCTGAAACCTTGTGGGGAGTAGTGAAAGAAGGAATAGCAAGTGAGGTGGGTAGAGATTTGGGATGATATTATATGCTCAATCATTTCATTTCATTCATTTATTAGGTTCTCAAAGGCCCCATTTAAGGGGTATTAATTCTATCAATAATTCTACATGGGACGCTAGTCAAAGAAATGGGACTATATACAATTGTTAACAAGATTTCACTCACCAGGTTTACGGATTGAAATCACGTTCCCCCCAGTCTAATCATTTGGTACCGAGACCGTCGATTACGACTGTTCGAGGAGTTTCGTTAAAATGACCGGTCAACAGAATTTGGTATCTTTGAGAATTTTAATTTATGGTGGAACACAAGCAAAAGACAGCTTCAAGTTATCAATAGCTTTTTTCTACATCAGCTGGATTATTAACGATATAAAAGGCATTGGAGGAAAAAAAAAAGTTATGGACAATATGTGGCTTGAGAACATCCAAAGACGACGCTGCAAATAAATCATTGAAAGCAGAAGCACACTGTACATCAGATAGCGGCGCACCATCAGTTGAGTTACTAACAATGCTGTCATTGTCACGTGCTTTCAAGATTCGCCCCGAAGTGTCGCGGATTAGTATGTAACAACATGGAAGTTTGTGTTTAGTGAACAAGTTCTTGCATTCACGTAATGAATACGTGCAAGTAGCACTCAGTCAATCAAAGCAAGCCTTATTTGCATGTTCAAGGAAAAGTTGTACAAAGTATTAGTACCGATAGCCTCTGTGGCTAGTATGCGGTCCAATACGGTGTTTGCCCAAATTTGGGGAAACACAATACGAAAAGTGTAAATTAAGATTTAAACAAAAACCTAAAAGCGAAATAAGTCACCGAAATCATCTGGCGTCTGGTCGATTACAGAACAAAACTTTGGGCAACCACATAAGGAAAGTGCAAACCAACATTTGAACAAAATTCACATATTGAGTTCAAACAGACTGCATACAGTGAAATCGCATCTATACTTGATTGTACAGGAAAAATAAGTTTGAAAAGAACTTAAGATTTCTCGCAAGCTTTGTTTTTATTGGCAACGCATTCGAGACCTTCGTGCCAATGAATTCATTTAATCTCTCATCGTATATGTTGTTATGAACCGGAAGGGTAAAATTACCGTTAGCAGTGTGGCTTGTGTCGCGAAAAGGCCAAATGAAATGAGCATAAGCGGAACGGCAGGCATACCATCGCTCTGGCACGTGGCCGGTGATGCAACTAAGCGTGCATGAATTCTCAGACAAATTAAACTGCGTACATCATTTGCCACTTTCACAACTACACATTCGCAACAACGTTGGATTTAGCCTCTCGGCCCGCATTTTACTTGCGCTAACCTTTAAACGAGGAAGTTCGCCGGTCTGTGATACCGCAGCACGAGGAACAGCACGGGTGATGTAACGGTGACCTCGAAAGGCCGCCGGAGGCGTAACGAACATCTTGGCGCAGCGCAAGGTGGCGTCATCGACGAGGAGTATTTCGAATATGTGCTAACTGCAGGGGTACTTTTGGACCAGAAGCACTGTCCAAGTTTTAGAGAACCTTCTTTAGCACGCTTCTATTTTACTGCATCAACCCTCGGCATCAGCCATTGTATGTGATTGAATGCATATGGTCCTTCTTCGTGAGCGCAGGCTGTTAGTGCATTTCATAAGCAGGTGCAGCGACCGTTTTCGATGCATTCGAACACTCGAGGCCGACGTAGTCGTCTGCTGGGATTTCGCTTCCTGTGTATCTCTTAGATAGTGTTCGTTTCCATCGTTATCATCTCTCACAAAAATTTCTTTATTATCCTCTCCCTCCTGTGCATAGGCAACGCAGATCGGCATTGATCAGATCGGCCTGTTAGCTTTCCTTCAGTAAGTTCGGTAGTACTCACTCCTAGAGGTTTGAGCCATGATTATGCCATCAATAAATGATTTGTGACGTTCACACCAAGTACTAACTTCCTGAACCAGTGCAAAGCTCAGCGACGTTTTTGAACATTAGGCTTGCAGTAGTTATTCCTGGAAGGAACAACACTACTCAGGTGAGCGTGTTTCTGTGTGTGTGTGCGGCGGGGGGGGGGGGGGGGGTAATTCGGTGCATCTCCTACAACTCCACTGTGGAGGACTATGCCATTATAAAGCAAAACACAGCCAGTATACCTCGCCCTCCTCCTGAATTAAATCTTTATTTTTGTTGTCTTCATGATGTCAACACCTGCTCAACAACATAGACTGAATGCCGCAGCCTCGGGCGCCCGTGAAATCTGAAAACGTGAAAAACGACCTCGGGAACTGGCCTCAGCCATGGTACAAATTACTTGTGTATGAAACTGCGTTTTTGTTAATGAGCACAGCACAGACCATTGACACTTGCCTTTTGATTAATGGTGTAAGGAGGTTAGCCCCACATAAATCTCTGTGCCGTCTGTTATGCTGACACGTGTGCAGACAGTTCAGCAACAGGGTATCTAGAACGAACAAGATATCTAAGAAAGAAACCTCAAGCATGTAATTGGAAAATGTGGACTTTAAGTTCGCTTGTAATGCATGCGCTCAAGAAAATTCGTGTGATTTTCCCTGTTACTTTTGTTTCGGCCAGCCGGTATCAATTTCTTGAGTACTAATTAATATAAACCATTGTTCTGCGTTCTAGTTTTGGTCAAGGTGCTTTGCATTCTGAGTACATATATATTAACAGAGACTAAATCATGTGAGTCCGCACAGTAAGAAGCCTGAAAAACATTAAATAAGCCTTATTTGCAGCGCTCGCCCGGAGTGGGGCTCAGAGAACTTATGTTGGGTAAAGCTGCTTTGTCTGTGACTGGTGCACATGCGCTAGAACAGTAGTTCTACTGTACTATTTTACTTTACTTAACTACTTTACTTTCACGATAGCCGGATCTCTGTTAACTACCAACAACCGCACTACGAGGGATATTATTTTCGGCCTTCCACTGAGTCCTATAAGAACTTGTGATAAATTCGTGTTGCTATTGATGTAATCAAAAAATTAATCAAAGGTACAAAGAAACAAATAAGTGAGTGAACGAACATATGTTTCATGGAGTCACTAACTACCCATAATTCTTTCAAGGGCTTATTGTCATATTTGCCAGAAAAATCTCAAATTTCGTGTGTGTTTACTTAGAATCCCCCATTTCATTAAAACAAAAGAAACGGCTCGAGATCTTAAGGAAGTCACCTACGCCGCACACTCCCACTCTCGTGGAAGTACAGCCTTATTATTATATCGGATAAATTTAATGCATTATTATTTTTGTTGTTATCCCAAGTAAAAGCGATTTTTTTATATTGACATGAAATGGCCCAGCCATTCGGTACACCAGGAAGTTTAAATGCAGCCAGCATCAAAATCTTAGTGGAAACAGTGCTAGACTTCTGAAAAAAAATATGAAAAAGTCGTTCGAACAATCTGAGATGCCGTGCCATAGGGGGTTAGTAAGAGGAATTGAGGCAGTATCGTGCATTGTTAGTAACTTCTGCGGCCCACTTAAGGAATTCACTGTAGCTTGGAAGTGGTGGTAAAGCATGCGCTTCCCTTGCATAGCGATACCATGAACAATGTATACCCGCAAGTCAGGAGCGTAAGCTGACGCATTAAAAATGGTATTTTCGGGCCTCTTCGTGTCAGCGCAACTAATTTCAGTCGATGCCTGTGCAAATGTTCTCGAAGTCATTCCTTTCAAAATGGTCAATGAGTGTCAACGAATTCGGGTGTAAAGTTACAACTTCGATAAATTTACCCTGACGAAACAGAACATTGTCCGATGCGTTGTAAGTGAAAGTTGATGAGTGCGTCGTGAACATGTTGACAAGCACCTGAACTTGCGTTAACTCTCTACTATCCTCGCATTCGTATCATTTCCTTTAGATTACTGAGCAGAGAAAACTAGTACCAAGCTTCAGATTAATCTGCAAATTAACTGGCTGAATATAGAGAAGTTATGTAACTTGGCGCGTCCGACCTTCAGAAGCGATAACCATCCAGTTACGCTCGAGGAATGAGACACAACGACACAAAGAAGCGTAGCAAGTGCCACGCTTTGCAACGGTTTTGTCCAGGACCCTTTTCCCAAGCAGTTCACCCCAGAAGAGCCGAGCACTCGGCCAGGGGAAATCTTGTACCCATTAAAGAAACCGGTGGGTACCCGGCGGCACTGGAGATCGAGCCCAGCACCTCCCGAATGCGAGGCGGATGCGATACTACAAGAGCAACACTTCGGCTAAAAATGGGCCATAAGTGGGCTGTTACCCCATGAGGCGGATTTAGGGTTGCTTGACGGCGGAACGGATCACTGGCCCGTCATCGCAACGGTTTGGTAGAAGACCCTTTTCACACGCGTCTCACCCCAGAAGAGCCGAACACCAGGCCGGGGGAAATGTTGTACTCATTAGAAAACCGGTAGGTACCTGGCGGCACTCGGGATCGAACCCAGCATCTCCCGGATGCGAGGCGAATGTTCGACCACAGGCGCACGCTTTAGTGGCCATTGCACTTGAGAAATCTTTCTTTCGCAGTCCACCAGCATCACTCCCCTGGTGAGCATAAAACGACGTAACCGCATCGCTCGGTTCAGCCACAGTAACGCAGTGTATCCCCTACAAGCCCATACTGTGACATTTCAGCAGTCATTTTTTCAGCGTACTGCACGAGACTGGAATGACCTGCCCACCGAAGTTGCCATTATCATCAACCCACTAGAATTCAAGCGGAGCATCGTCAACCTTTCATCTTAACATTTTTTACCATTATTTGCCAGATACCGTCCACTCCCTCATGTAATGTCTCAACCGAGACCTTTGAGGAAATAAATAAATAAAGTAAGGGCGGCACAAAATGAAGGAAGGCATAAGTGTAGGCAGTTAACACAACTTTACAGCAGCTTCTTGTTCAGAGACTTTTTATTTTAGAGGGAGGGGAAATTAACGCCATTTTCAATGTGCCGCGTGCATTAAATCCTACTAATTAGTGTGCTGCAGCTAGAGGATTCGAAAACGGGCATGTGCTCATGATTACGGCTTAAGGCTGCTGGTTAATTCTCGTCACTCATCGGAGATCATGCACTACAGCTCATCACCTTAGTGAAGATGTTGGCTGTAAGTTAAGCGATTGCCTCCGTTTCCGTTGTACACAGAACACCTTAGTGTCGAACACTTAGGGCGATTCGATGTGACCATCAAAGAGAAGATAACATGCTGATTTGGCTTCAATGGCCACTGGCAATTGCGAAAACGCAGCATGAAGCTCTGATAAACTGGCGGCACATTGCAAGACAAAGTCAGCACGAGCAGCCCACGCAACCGGGACCCCATTAAGACGAGTATGCCTGTTTTGAGAACACAAAATAAAGGTAACTGGAAGAGAAAGGCTAATTCTGGCGAAATGAGAGTGAAGACCTCAGGCGCCGCGGACGTGTGCGAATCGGAAATGTCCCGCGGGACAATAGACAATGCGCTCCTGCGCACACGGACTACGCGGGCGCATCCGCGTCGAGAGTGAGCGGCGTGCACGTCAACCGGTGCTTCGCTCTGCGCATCTGCGTCCCAAGATGAACTCCGTGGCAAGGGACGCTGTTCTCCGAGAGAAGAATGGAAAACACGACCGGGCCGGCAATTGTTTTGTTGCCTCCGTGGTACGTCCCCATAATGTTTTCGTTGGCGGACACCTTGAGGAAAGCCTTGGTTTAGCCCGTAAAAATCCACAATGCCGACACTTTCGAGAGGAAAAATATAGCAGGGACGTTCACTCTAGACGATAATCGTATTCTGTTGCGCTAATTCGCATTGCACTCTTGGTTGCACTGTCCTTTCTGGAGTCAGTTTTGGTGCGCTGTCTGAACCAACAAAGTTCACTAAAAATGATGCTAGTTTCGGATACTAATGCATACAATAATGCACTTTTGTTATGCATTTTATTTCACCGAAACTCGTACAATTAAGTGTGAACGTGCGCATGATCAGATGCTTTATGCCGACAAACCGCAATGTGATTGAAGTGTGCAGGAATTTCACTTTCAGACGTCTTCCCAGTTGTTTTGCTGTAAGTATGCTCGGTTCTTAGCACTTGCAGCTTTCCTCACGTATGCTCTGGCTACAACTTCTAAAGAAAAATCCGGCGGAACGACGCAGACACAGACAGGGCACAGGACGACACTCTGTGTCTGCGTCCTTCCGTTGGGTTTTTCTTTAGAACTATGTACCAGTTGGCCTAGCTCTCTACACTACTGGCTACAACACTGAAGCCCTTTGGAACCGCTTTCGAGACGTTAACGTTCTTCAGCGTCTTCAATCCGCTAATAGCATGCGCTTTATCCAAGCTTATAAAACAGCCCCAAGGCCTCCTGAAATACGTTACGTGTGAAAAAAACTCTCTCCAAATCTGCGATTCCTTCCCATTTTTAATATCAAAATCAGAAGCGCTTTTATTTTAAATGGGCATGTGTACATGAAATGGGTATTCACGAGGAGGTCCCGTAGTCGGTGACTGAAATGGACCTCGTGGATTGGACATCCATATCTGTCCAATCCACCTTATCCTGTGCCACCAGCGGCAACCTTATCCCCTCAAAGCTACCTGATCTCACTCACCCACATGATTATCTTACACCCCCAGACGCAGATAAGTTCGTTAATGAAAGGCAGCATTTATCCGGCGCCGAAACAGTGCTATCAGCCAGTCTGCGCTGGGAAGGAGTTGTGAGAGAGAGAAACGGTAATGGAAGCCAGCCGGAAGTAATAAAGTAAAAAAAAAGTAACGAATAAAAATAATTGATCACTGAATTGGAGTGAGCATACACCAAAGGAGAATGGGTAAAAGTTTTAAACGCCATGACGTCTCCAGTGCCTAGAAACAACGATGGAAGGAAAAAGAATGAATCAGTGAATTAATTATACCAAATTGCGTTAATTAATTATACCACATTGCGTTCATTTTAATTTGTAATCTAAAGCGTAAGGCTACAGTCAGGGAATACGAGGTTGTCTCGCGCTTTAATAACTTCCCTCCAAAATGGAGGCTTTGAGCAGCATGTTGGGCACTGAGGAAGTTGCAACCTGTTTTTGCAATTGCGGCTTCCGAGCGACGGTTCGTAGGCGCAGTGCGCTGAGCGCGGTGTCCGATTACCCCTTTCCGTTGCGGTTGTCTGGCGCTCGCAACCCATCGCGTGAAAGCGCAACAGCTTGCCGAATTTCAGGAAACCAGTGCTGCTCACCACGGCAGGCTTTCAGCGTCTCCTTTTGACCCGAGTTTGCAGGCCGCTGCCGGTTGCCTCTAGCTCGCACCGAAACGTGCGCGAAAGTTCATGTATGTATAATTAACGGACGCACAGCAATTCGAAAGCTCAGTCTGCGCTGCAAAGAAACATCTCGAACACATAGAAAAAAATTTCGCTTCGGCATGTGAGCGCGATTCTAAAGTTTAGCAAAGCGGAGACGCACTGATGCGGGCATAAGTGAACGCAACAGTTATTGCGTTTTAAAGGGAATCAAGTGAAGTTGTGGGTTGGTGAAACACAACACCAGACATCACTACCAACCTGCACATGCAACACTGCTCAATTTAGATTATGCAATACTTAAATAAGGTTATAAAGTCGTAGCAATTCCGTTTATTTCTGTCCGCGCGTCAACGCGCGTATACATACCGATATCAGCCGCGTGGTTGCGGAGCTTGAGCGTTGGTCAAGTGGGAACGTTCATCTGTCACTTCTCATGCTTAGCAAGCACCCAGCTCACACGGATGCGTGTATACGCTGGTACGTCAGCGGTTTGCTGAAGCTCCCTATTAAAGTCCATCCGCAGTGCTATGCTGAAAGGCACCCTCGCATACTCGGCCTGCGCAGTCGGGAAGAGACACTGTCCTTTTGGCGGCGTGCTTGGACGGTGCTGCAATCGCCATGCGGCGCGAGCGTCATTGGGGAGTTAAATGATGGCCGCCAGCATGAACGCCAGCACATCCGCAACGAAGATTTCAACCACAACGCAGCCACCCCTGCTGGCGAAAAAGCTTTGCAGGTGCTTTGCCGCTCAAGAAAGCCTACACCCCCGCTTCGGGTAACGAGGCACTCTGTAGCTTGGGTACGTCTTCTTTTCCTAATAGAAAATGCGCCAAGAACACGCCGCTGTTCATCGCGTCAATGTTCAGAAGCTCGGACACGCAAAGTGGATCACGCCGCGTCTCACCAAAAACTTGCACAACAAATATTATATTTCGGGCCATTTTAGCCATGACTGGAACAGTGGGCCATGCGCTTAGAAGCAGGCGGTTATGGAGGCAACTTGCGGTTAGTACTCGCGTACGATATCCGCATGCACTCCCGCTGCAGTCTAAGATAACACGAAGCAAAAAAATTAGGCAGTGGCTTAGCTCTGGTTAAGCCTGGATATACAAGCGAAAAGCTGCAGTCATGCTTGGTTCGAGGTCATGGCTGTCTCAGTTGGCGCACAATGCACTGGGAGCACCCCGATAACGGTGGAGGCGTTCGGCCGTCCACACACTGCCTGTACGGAGGCGGAGGCGGAGACGCGCGTGTAGTGAACACGGTGCTGTCTTAGAAGGTTGCTTTAGAGACGTGTACTGTGGTGTCCAAATCTTTCGGGTGCACACCAAGATATGAGAGTCGGACTTCGTTTCTTCTCATTAAAACCAATTTTCTTTTCATTTTCCTACCCTTACGGCGCGGTTCGGGTGTCCACCGAGATATGAGAGTTTCCTGGCACACTGGTTGTCTTTTATTTATTTATTTACTTGTAGTGCGTGTGACATCACTCGGTTTCGCGCATGCGCAGCTGTGGCAAATCTTGGCTCCGACGTCTCACGCGAAGCGCGGCTGTGGTGCGGGTAGTGAAGCTTTTCGCTTCAAAAACTACTCGCTCGTATCTTGTGCTTTGACTCGACTATCGCAGTGGCAGACTTCTGTATTGATATGAAGTCTTCACTATTAAATCATTATTGCCAAAGAACGTAGTGAAAAGATAAATATCTAATTTTGTTTATTAGTTTTAGCACAATAAAATCAATTGTTATTTATAATGAGTTAATGGTCACTACCTTTATGACTAATAGGTGGGGCGGCAATGCGCTCCTCTCGAATAGGAGGAAGGGGCGCTGAGCTAAAACCTATCGCCTCGCACTCCAGTGAGGGCTAATATCCTCTTTACACGGGCAGCCTAACTATAGTTAACGTTAACTGCAGTTATAGGTATTAACAATGGTTAGCGCAAACCATAGTTACCTGCGCTTACACGCGGTTTGGGCATGTCGGATAGAGTGACAGAAACCACCATGTGATTTCCTCCACTGTGAATTTTTTTTGCAACTACAGTAGTGGATTATTAAACAAGATTACATTAAAAAAGGATAAATGAAAGAAAGAGAGGTTGTTTCTCGCACTACTACCTGCAGGGCAGAGCACTGCTTGCGCATTTGCGGGCATTAACGAAAACCTGAAAGGAAGTCTACAAACAATGATCATAGTTGACTTTATAGCCGACAATAGCCACCTGTAGCCACTACTTTCCTAGGAGCAGCAATGCTTTCCTTCCTCCATGAATGTGAGCCTTGTGCCTACAGTGAACTAATTGTGCCGCTTTTGACAGCAATTGCAACGCGTGTGCGTCATTAGAGGAGTCAAGCGCGGTGCCTCGACTGGTGTGCGATATCGTGTCTTGTGAGCGTATCATTCTTTTCCGACGTTGAACACTGCGGCTGTGATGGCTTTGAGCAGGCCTGTGGCGGACGTTGCGGACGACGCCGACGCTGAATTTTGGGCTGCTTTCGCGGCGCATCAGGCAGCACTTCAACGCCTCCGCTTGCAGCAGCTTGCTCTGAGCGCCGACATCGACATGCTGGAAGCGAAGAGCAGGCGTCATCGAAGGCGAGCTAAACGCCTTTTGTTGGCGGCGATGGTGCAATGCACACGGCAGCGTGGTGTATGGATGCACCCGCGCCCAGAGTCGTGGTATGAAACGACGTTGCCACATCTTCCGGACAGCAGCTTCCGCGAGAATTTCCGAATAAATCGCTCCACATTCCAATACATTGTGGGCGTTTGTGAGAGCATGCGGCGGCAAGATACGAACATGCGAAAGGCAATTACGCTCGAAAAACGTGTGGCGATTGGCCTTTACCGCCTCGCCACATCAGCTGAAGAGCGGACTGTCGCCAACCTCTTTGGCGTGAGCCCTGCCTCCGTCAATCTGGTATTGACGCGGGCACAACCGCACTACGCGGGCACAACCGCACGAACAAACAAGCAAGAACGTTGCACACTGTCGAGGTGTACGTGGCACATGGTCAACCCGATGCCGCGGAGGGGGGGGGGGGGGGGGGGGTATTAGTCCAGCGCTTACGCCATTTCTTCCGCACGTGTTTCCCAGTCGATGCGGCAATTCGATTGTTTTCTTTGTGGCCGGACACGGCGCAACAGCGGACACGATGTCCACACGTCAAATGCCGCACACGTATCCTATTGAGAAGGTCCGCGAGGGATAGCATAGGCTCCAGAAGCATGCCTTGTCCAATGTTGGCTCTCTTGTTCTGTGCACAGCCTCTTTTGGGCGCACGCTGCGTGATGAAAGAATAGTCGGAAAGGAGCGATTGCCTCTCGCTGAAAACCACTGAAAGCGTCTCGTCATGGCGCTCCTATATGGACGAAAGTGTAGGTGAAAATATTAGAAGGGACATTGCACAGATTATTTCAGTTGTTTTCGCCGAAGGAAATCCCGTACAAGGAGGCTAGCGAAATTATTCTGCGTACGCAAAGCTTAGTTTCGCCCTGGATGGAGGTTTAACTGAGATAGGTAACACGGAAAGATTGAATCAAAGAACTTAGCAGAAGATGTATGTTCACTGAAGAGACGGAAGTGATTGACGAGCAACTGTAATAGCTCCATCTGGTCGGTACCGCGAATGGAAAATTGTTGTGTACAGCGTGGCGAAAACAGGCAGCCACTCAGTACCTTCGGTGCGAAGTAAGTGAAATAGGTCTCCTGCTTGGGCTTTCGACCAAATATGATTAGGGGAATTTCAAGTAGAGTTGCTTGTTTTCTTTTGTTAAAGCTTCTTCCGTTGCAGTCATTAACATTTCAGGAAATCATTACGTGTGATATGTAAAAAAGGCACAGGAAGATTAACTCCATGCATCCATGAATGGCTGCGAAGGGGCAAGGACGAAAAGGCGATATGCCCACAATTTTCAAGTGCCGCTATCACGATGTGGATGCCAGGACGATGCGGTAAACTAACTCCCATTTCCCTTCGTTGAGATACAAGCACGAAATGGCTTTCGATTTTATTTTGTTTTCCAAGTCTCCGTGAATAAATTGTTTCAGTCGCAGACAACATAGCCGAAAATTAGGCCGGCAGAAATAAAAATATGCGCGGAATCTTTGCTTTAGCACATCACTCCGCGTATTACTACGTGCGCCGATGGCAGAGCGGCAAGCCGCCACGCGACTGGCTTAGAGGCACCCCTCGCGTTGGTTGGCATCCTATTTTCAGAGCTGAGTTAAAAAAAAAATGAAAAAGGCGGGAGCCGGGACGTTTACTTCAATTTAATATGGAAATCGTCCGCACAGGATAATCACCCGAAGTTTCTAAGAATGCTTGGAGCATGTAGATCGAATTCGTGCGGTAAAAAGACGATCTCTGAATTCTGTTTAGTGCACATTTAAGAGTATTTTCTGTCCTCGAATGGCAAGAAAAATGCTCGGAAGAAGTGATACAAAATATCAGAGAACCGAAGGTAGGAATAAAAATGAGGAGAGTAGTGATCATGAGCACACAATAGACGAGCACGATGGACAGCTATACAAACTGTATTTAATAGAGATTTCATGCTTACTTTTTTTTGTATGTGGCTGTTAACAGTTTTAGCTCGTACTCTTGACAGCAGCTGCTGATAATTACAGGCACGTGGCACTGCGCTATTCCGAATGGGCGTTTTGTTCGAAATATTGAGAATCCATTTAAAAAAAGTGTCGAACTGGGCTTGTCACTTTTATTTTCATTCCTTTCGACTGGGGTGAAGAATTAGATAGGTAATTAAAGCAGAGGTGTGGGTGAGTTTCTATAGATTTGTTGCGTGTCACAGCAAAAAAAAAAAGGCGACGAGTATATTTCAGTCCGTCGCATCAAGGGCACATAATTTACGTTCGCTACATAATTTCCGCATTCAGAATTTGGCTGCATATGTCGATTCCACAGTGTGCGTTAAAGGTGACAATTAAATTCATCTTTTTCGCCAACACCGCATTTCTCCAACTTCTGCACGCGAGTGTATCATGTGTCTGTGGCTCTGGTCTGTATATGTCTCGTCGTCTTTGCGCTGTGACACAACTTTAATGACTACCCGCTTTTGCACCGTTTCCGCTGTCTATGTTCATTTCAAGAGCCACTGTTACAAGGTTTCGTGCACAGCTGATCGAGCGCTAAAACCTGAAAGTAACAAAATACAACAGCCTAGCAAGCACGCAGGTAACAGGGTCGATTGTGAGGAGAGTAGTACATTAGAAAGCCCTTCCTGTTTAATGCAGCTACCCGTATGTGACGGTCACAGTGAACGGTATCCACATACCTTGAGCAAATCACTGCAGGGACGTCGCACTTCGCTTGTTTCGACCGGTGTTTGCTTTCCAGGAGGCCATCTTTGAAGGTTGCGTCTACCAATTAAATACTAGTTTTTCTTCCTCCTGGCGCTCAAGCAGCTTCCATTGATATCATTCGTTATGTTTTTGTTTTAATACGCACGAATGCCTCTAATCCGGCTTCCTTTGTTACGTCATTGCATCGGCCATTTCGGGCTAGATTCTCAATGAAGGGAAATGCGAGTGAGCTTACCGTGTCGTCCTTGCATCCACATCTTGATAGCGGCACTCGCAAAGTGTGTGCATATCGTCCTTTCCACCTCGCCCCTTTCCAGCCATTATAGAGACGCACAGGTCACGTTGTGAGTTGGCCACTTCTTCTCCATGTACGCGCCAGTATACAGGGCGTTCCACGTAACTTGATCCAAGGATTTAAAAAAAAAGACAGTAAACTGCAGCTGGGTGAAACCAAGACAAGTTTTTGGGTGTCATTGGCTATTTGTAACAGAGGTCAAGCTGCACGTCCTGACACGCTGCTGAACCGCAAGTCCCCAAAGATCCTAATTCTGAACCCTTAACCCACCCCATTTCCCATCCTTTACTTGAATTCATTCATTCATTCATTCATTCATTCATTCATTCATTCATTCATTCATTCATTCATTCATTCATTCATTCATTCATTCCATTTCATTTTTAGATCAAGGCATGGATACTCATGGTTTTTTTCCCTCAACGCATACGAGCCGTGGAAATAGAAATAGAAGGCACACCAACGTTGACGTGAAATTGCATTTTTTTTTTCCCGAATAACTCTCCAAAATAAATACATTCCACAATCAATCTAGCGATCGCATGACCCCCTCACGCTCATCATCATACTGCCTGCATGAAAGATACAACTCTCTTTTTATGAGCCATAGTGGCGGAAAGCTAACTTAAACAATGCTGACTGAGTCTCTTCTATTTCTATGTCCTCGTCTTGAATGCAGTACATAAATCATGTGAGTATATCCCCGCACGTAACTTTACTGAACAGACAGGTTGCCCAAGCAACATCAGCGTCTGGCCGTACGCGGCCGTAGACGACGCGTACAGGTCCTGCGCCGGTTGACACGTGAGCCCCCGGACAGCTCGTCGGTCCTGGCTGGGCCGTCGGACCGCTGGTAATTGAACACGCTTACTATCGCGCTTCCTCCGGAGCGCAACGCGACTTGGGTTTCGCCGCGGGCCGTGTGCAACGTCGGCGCGCGCTTGCGAACCCGAGTGAGTCGTCGTCGGCGGCAGCCTCTCGAGGCCTTGTTTCCCGCGCCGATCAACAAGCGGCCTCTCGTCACGCGACGGAAGATACGGCGCGAGGAGCTTGCATTAAACGCCATGGGCATTTTGCATTGCGGCTACGCCTTCTCTACACGCCGTGAACCATGTTGCTGAGGCAGTCTAACAGTTCATACTTACAATCGCCTGAATGAGAGACAACGGATTCTGCAAAAGGTGTTCTCGCCATATGTCTTCGTGGTAATCCCCCGGCGGAAAAAAAAATCAACAAATCCGAGCAAATATACTTTTAGAGATTTCTGTAAGTTCCGTGAAAGTATCCAGTAGCCATAGAAAGGCGAGTAGGCTGTCCGCTAGTGAACTTCCTTTTATGAAAGAGAGTGCGCTAGAGGACAGCTTATTCCCTTCTTACTCCCATATAGCCGCAGGCGTGTTTATAGAGTATATTATGCGCGAACTGTAGCGGTACATGCAATTCAAAAGGCGCAGGGACACAAGTAAGCCACGTCACACTTTGAGAGACCTGGTAGCAAGCGCATTAAAAAAATAATAATAAAACGTGAAGTCTAGAGACCTCAAAAGTCACCATAACCGGAAGATTTGAAACTTTCACGCTGCCTTAGAGATACAGCGGGAGAGAATAACAGCTCTTCTGGACGTCAAATTTTGAATAATTGTACACCAAGAGTCCACGCAGCTCCGTGAGGCGCCAGGTAGCTTCTTCAGTTACGTTGTAATCATGAAATGGGACTATGAGGGGGTAGCAGTTGAATACGAAATTTATTGACAGGGGTAGCAGTTGAATACGAAATTTATTGACAACATATTAATTTACAGAATTTATGGAACTTACTTACGGAATCACGGAAATCATTTACAGCAGGGCAACGAGAGGTGCCTGTACGTGGGATGGCACTCTAATCCCAGCTGCTCCTAGAAGATGTATTCTGCATCCCTGGGCCCAGCCTTGGTCTTTGTTGTCGTTCTCTATTATCCTCCTCTTCTTCCATTTTCATGCACCTGACAGGGGACATAGTACTTTGTTGTCTCTGTAAAATGGGAGTGAGACTCTATGCGCATGCATCCGTTGCTCCATGATCACGCTGGCAGAGATCGGGCTTAGATCAGGTAGTCCATCTTGGTCGATGCGACGTTCTTCACTGCAGCTGCCGCCCGGCTCTCGCTGCATCACCGCCTATCCGGTCCGATGCCAGCGCCCCAAGAGGTACATGCATGTTTTGCTGCGTGTCGACTATCCTGCACATCATACTGCCACACACAGTTCGGTCTGTTTGCGTAGAAAGCAGTCAGTCGAACGCCGGCAACATTGAGTGAGAATTCCCGCGCCAACAACGCCGTTTTGTTCTGCCTAGTATACTGCCGTATAATTTCGAGCCACGGGCGTCTGCGCTCTGGCGGGTACATAAGGAAAGCTCGTCTGTGTGCTTGGTTCACGATGGACGCACCATGATACACAGGGGTATGTGAACCAAGAACGTTTAGTAATGACCAAATGTTTAGGGGAATCCTCCAAGGTGGAGTAGATTTGGAATCAGGGAGTAATTACTCATTGACGTCCACCCGTCAATGAGTAATTACTCCCTTATTAGCATTTAGTAATGACACGGAAAACGGTCTATTTTTGTCGCACCACAAGCGGCTCTTGCCGCGGCGTTTTTAGAAACTGTCAAAGTCCCATGAGCTATAGAAGTTGGAAATTCTCTAATCCCAGGTGACACTTGTTCATGAGGGAAATAGAAAGCTGTAATGTGTTCGGGTCTGGGTCTATGGTTCGGGTGGGTAGGTTTAGGTTAGAGTTCGGCGATTAACAGTGGTTAACCAATGCGCTTCTTAAATCTGGATTGGTTTGAGACTTTGTAGAAATACGGGCCCATGGACTCAAAGAACTGGGCCCATCTGCGGGGTAAATAAATATCATTGCCAACCCCAGTGCGACATCGTGGGAGGGGCGCTGATTGACAACACTGCCCACTGAACGGCAGCGGCTGGTGGCCGGAATCTATGGTCCCCCGGACTAGCCCCCCCCCCCCCCCCCCCCCCCCCCCCGCCCACCAAGGGCCTCAAAAACAAGTGCTGACTGCTGACTAGAGCGCTTGTTCTGTCTAGTCTCCCTTTTGTCCGTGTTTGATGCGTTGTTGTGAATCATGAATATATACCAACTCGCCCAACTTTCTTCACTAAAGTACCCATTTCAGTTCTGAATAAAGTTCATCAATACTGTTGTACGGGAGGTAGGGTGTCAACGCTGGGAAGAATAGCTTTCTCCAGTCTCCATCTGTTAAATTATGCCATAGTGCCTTCCCAGTGAACAATGGCGTCAGCAGTCCCACTGTCATCACACGAGACCGTGCCACGCACTCTCCAGTACTAATTTATGCCTTTTACGCGACGACGCACTCTCCCACCACAAGGTGGCGTTGTAGACTGCTGGCTGACCAAATAATAACAAAAATAAGAAAAAAAAACAAGCATGGTATCAACTGCCACCACCCCGTTTCAAAGGGGACGCTCTCATCTTCCGTCCATCCATCCATCCTGACCAGTAAGTTTGCAGGACACAAGGATGGATATTTAAAGTGCTTTAAACGACACGTCAAAAACGCAGAAGGTAAAAACGGGATTAGTTCAATGGAAAAGAAGCAGTATGTAGAACTATAGCGAAATAGAAAAGGGCAGATCAGAAAGGAAGTGTTCTATGATAACTCAAGAGGCAGTGCCCCATTCTCTGAAGCCAAACGCTCAGCTACAAAAAGAAATATAACCAGGAAGATTACTTATGTGTCTTGTGTAGTGTAACACCAGTTTCGAGCGGCCGCGGTGGCTCGAGCGGCCACAGCGTCAAGGTTGCGGAATGTGAAGCAGCTTATACGTTTTCGCGAAGCCACGATAAAGGTGCTACTGAAAATCCCCTTATCCGAACAGCGATCACCTCTCAGTGTTTCGTCTGAAGAGGCTCATAAAGCAACAAAGTTCCTCTTGCGTGCGATCACAACCATTTGTATTGCCCTCATCTAGAAGTGAGTAGGCAATGAGTGCGACCAGACCCATCGCTACACGTTTGTACAGATGCACTTGTACAGCGGCTTCTTTCTGGCCTCTTAAAATTTGCCATCAGCATTTTTTTTTTTTTGATGTAAGACGGCGATTACGTTACATTTTATTTTCATTAAATTGGCTCGCATATCAGTCTCTTTAATGGCCGGGAGTTTTATGGAACGTCATATTTTTTTCCCTGGTTTTGTTCTCTTCATCGCCATTATTACTTCACTTACCGATCTCAGTGTCTCGTCCCACACAGAAGCGCGACCATAAAAAATTATGCTATCCTAATTTTTCATTCTATACTTTCTGAGCATCCGATCTCAGCGCAGCTCCCTGCAGACACTGTGAATTAGCTCAAACTACGAGCTTGAGCTGGGTTGTTTCAGTGCGCGACCGACTTCGACTGCAGCTAGTCGTAATGATTTGACCTGGCCTGAGTCTCTGGAACCGTAAAGGCTGGGTCTTGTTGCGTCATCCATGATGTATTGAAAACCATTAAGTACAGGGAAGAAAAAATAGACAGACAGAAAGAGAAGAGCTTGACAGAACTGGAGCACCTAACGGATGGCCAGGGAGTGAATATAGAGGACCCGCTAAAGACTTCGAACGGGGGATGGATCTTCGGGAAAACATCTCCTCTCAGTCGCCGGTTTCTTCCTGCACTGCTGTGGATTCAGAAATCACCACTTTCTTCCGGATACTTTTGCTGCTGCACTGACCCTTGTGCGATGGCGGACTGACGAGGCCACCCTCTTCTCCGAAAGCCCCCGGCTGTGCGTTGCAGTTCACTGCAGGCGACTGCTCGTACCTTGTCCTTCTTTTCTTCCTTCTTCGATCTCTCGTTCCGTCTCCCATGCAGCGTTTGGTAGCAAATAAGATGAAAAAATGACTGGACAGCTCCAGCTTCCTATTTATTTTTCTTTCCTCTCGCTTACGCTTACTCGGCGGACAAGCTCGAGTTTTAAGAGTGCCCGTTGCGTCGAATCCTGGTACGAATACGAGCGAAACAAGTTAGTTTTCTCATTCGTCCAATGTGTATTTTATTTTAACAGTCTTTAGTTATCTCTTTGTTGTTGCAAATGTAGGTTGAGGTTTTGCCTTCTCACTTGTGTGCCGTCTGTACGCAGTCTGCATGCACGAAACCCTTCAGAAAGAAAGAATACACATTCCACTGAAAGTTCGCTTGTGGTCATCTCCGGTCTTTTGAGGGCATTTATTTTTGCGCTCAAGTTTTGAGCAAGAAAATATTTTAAACAAGAAAGTCGCAAGAAAGTGCGTGGTTCAGGACCTATATTTGCGGCTGAACAGTGTTTTCGGTAACGAGAAAAAAAAAAACCTTTCATGGAGCAAGCAAATGTGGAGTAATGTGGTATTTTGTAGGCACCCAACGCGAGGCCAGAGGGAAGGACTAAGTGGAAGCGTCGACGGGTTCGTACAACATTACTGGAAACGCGTAAACACGCCGACTCGAAAAGAGAACACACACAGGGCGCTGAGTTTATAAACGCCAACTGATTTTATTAACGCCACTCCATTAGGGGTCCTGGTCTCAAGAAAAGCCGGCCCCCAAACGTCCGTGTCACGAAAAAGCATGCGGTCTACCTGCCCACCTCGGAAGGTGGCAATGAAATTAATTCAAATAAATTCAATGTAATTGTCACCTTCCAACGCCGGCACTGCGCATCAGCAAATATTTCGAGAAACAGATCGCATTCCGAGGAACTATCTTTGCAGAAATGAGCCTAACGTGGGCTCGGGAAGAGCAACCTGGGAGATTAAGAGGTGCCTATCGTGGAGAGCTCCCATAAAATTTCGACCCCCGAAAGGGTCCTTATTGCGCACTATCATACCACAGCACATGGGCATGTTTGCGTTTCGCCTCGATCGGAATTCGGCCCCTGCGGCCCCGATTCGATCCTTGTACGTATGCCTTGCTCAGCGGCTGAACGCCGTGAGCACACTGAGCCAGTGGCGTGGCGGATGTGTTCTCGATAAAAGAAACGAAAATGGAATCGGAGCTCGCGGTCGCTCTTGCCTGCATACTGAGCACGGCTTAAGCAGGCCCCTTCGCTTATAGGGAAGCGATGGCGGCCGGCGCCAGATTGGAAGATGGGGTCCGCGTCGGGGCGTCAGCCGGTGATAATAGGTCCTCAGGAATGGCGACCGCCGTGGTCGAGATGGGACGCCACTTGACCTGGGACGCGTACGTGACTCCATTCGAAGCTCGACATGTGCGCTCGCGTGCCTCGCCGCTTCCGCTTGGGACCATCCAGAGCGTCCTCGTCACGTGTTGTCGACTTCGCGAGCGCATCCTTGTTAATATGGACAAATTCGGAGTATTTGCTGTTAACCTCACCGAGCATTTTTGGCTGCCCGAGAAAACAGTTAGCGGTTTCGCTGTGGCTTAGCTTGGTTAAGCCCGGTAATTGCGAAAGTAATATCCGTACCTACGCCATGGTTCAGCTGGTAGTATAGCTGGTGGTGGTGCTTGTGGTTAGACCTGTGGTGATGCATCGGTTATACAATCCAATCCAATCCACTTAAATCCAATCCAATCCAATCTAATCTAATCTAATGTATTGTAATCTAATCTAATTTAATCTAATCCAATCCAATCCAGTCCGATCCAATCCAATCCAATCTAATCCAATCTAATGCAATCAAGGTCAAATGAAGGTCAATGGTGGTCACCGCCGCGGCACGGCAAAGGCGTGAAAGTGCAACTAGTATTGCTTTCGCAATAAAAAATAATTCTAGCCGCACCCTAATAGCCCAATGGAAACCGTCCCGAGGAAAGTACTATTACGCGTTGAGTGTCTTTTCCCTTATTTTATTACAGTAGGCGAATGAGAGATTTCGCGGACTTTTACGATCAATCGATTTGAAAGCGTGGAATGGGGGACGGGGGGGGGGGGAGTTTTTATTGCGAGCGCCATGCGTTTTGTTAATGGCAGCCAGTCTAGTGCGCCGCCCATGCGCTGAAGGCAGTTTCGTTTGACACAGTTTCTGTTTCAGCAAAACAAACCCTATTTCGCTTTAGGCTTGAGCTGCTCATTTAAAGCAACGAGGACCCTTAAAGCGGCGTCCAGAAAAAAAAAATCCGCTCGTTTCGACTCTGCGGTTGCAGATCCCATAATAATGACGACACTCTGCGCCTTCCGAGCGCGAATTCTTGGCACTGAACTCAACTGTCAGCTTCCATAAGGATGCAAGGACCGCCTGCGGTTTTGGATTAGTGCCGAAAGAAGAAACGATGCGTCACGTCATGCAGTTGCTTATTGATTAATCACACGAAAAGAACAAGACATTTCGGCCTCCTTTGCTGCTCGTCAGTGTGCCAAAAACGGGAGCGAGATGATCCGAGCTGATAATCCGACCCCATACGCGTACTAGCGGGCATCATGAAGAATGGCCACGGCTTCCTTCTTGACGGGCGCTTTTCTTTAGAAGTTTACGGCCGTTAGGGTCTTATGCCTCATTTTTCCAGCGTTTTTATTTATTTATTTGTCGGTTTTTACCCTCACGGTATACGCATATAAACGTTTCAGAGGGGAGTGGCGAAAATTGCAATACATGTCAGCAACGCTCAGGGGACGAATTATACAATATTCAAACTACAAAGAGAAATCAAAGAAACGAAGGCGTTAAAGAACTGAAATACAGAACAACGGCCACAGAAGGTTGGCCGTGAGCGCATGCTGCGCTTGCACTTGTCGTAATTTAGGGGCTTCGCTAAGCAAACAAGTCCAGCGTCGTCCTGTGTTATACCCCCCTGTGGGGTTGCGTTCCTTCCTCTGGTTACATTATATGGGACCATTTCACGAACATTGCACGCATTGCTACAATACGGGAGACATGCAGGGATGACACATTCGTTATCAGCCAGTACTGAAAACCCTCAACGCTCGTCGGGCGCATGTCTGGGGGTTTCCGGACAATCGCGGAAGCACCGGATGCGAAAGGAGCTGCCCGCGACTCATCACAAGTTGCAAGGAACCGCGGGCAGCTACGATGGCAGTGCTCATAAACGGATGCTCCATTTCCTGACCTTAGTTGTGAGCGGATGGTGGAGATGCCCGTATTTTGAACCGGAGATACCAAGCTGGCATTATTAAAGAGCTGTGGAGTCGCAGGGGACAATGCTTCCTCAATAGACAATGGATCGGAGAACGTGACTCTGCCCTCCCCGCCGATGATCTGGACATTGTTAACTGTCGAAACGAGGCGGCTATTTTTATTTCTTTTTTTACGGAGCCTACTTATAAATGAAGCAAGGACTTGAGCAACAGAAGGAATTGAAGCATTGATCCACTGACGAACGTTTATGCAAGAGGTCTCTTGGCCAAACCTGCTGTCGAAATGTTGGGTAGTGGACTGCAGCTTTCCTCCCTTCGGTTCTTCGAACTTGTGTTTACAAAACCATTTTCAATCCTCTCTTCTTCCATGAATCGACTGAGCAACAAAAAGAAAATATACTGCAGAAAAGCTAGAGAATGACAACGCGTTCTTTTTAAATGAGCATAATAGCGCGCTTTTGGTCATTTTCTGTACACGTACGTTTTGAAAATTGTAGAGCCAGCCGCGGCTGGGGCAACACAAAGACTGTATTCACGTCCTCAAGTTCTGGACTGATTATTTTAGCTTTTCGGCACTGTTCGGAGCACTACGACGTCACAGCTATTACCAGGGCTGGCCGGTCGGCGCATTAGCTGACAAGAACAAAATTGATTCTACTGAAAATAATCTTTGCGTCGTACCATTGGACTTTAAATGATACAAGGTTTCATACGGTGGAAGAAATTGCTGCGTGGTGCCGGCGTTGTGTTATAGAACTGTGTGTGCCCTGCTGAACTTTTTATCTTCTCAGTAAAGAAAAGCGATAGAACTGGTGTATAGAGAGCATTCCCCGACGTCACACCGGCCGCCATTTTGCTTTCTGTGAAGCACTGCGAACGGTCGCGCGCGTGTCTAATAAGATAATGTCGCCTCCTGTTCCGGCCGGCTCTACTGAAGCCACACCCTGGGCAACAAAATGGCGCCAGTGACGTCAAGTGCATACACCCTATATTGTTAAAGGGTCCGTTCGGCGGAAAACCCGACATTGGCGTTACTGGAAAATCCTAATTGATAGAGAGGGCAGTGACGTAGAAAAGCAATTTCGCTGAAGAAAAAAACTGTGGTCAAGCGGAATCGAGCCGCTGTACAGAGGGCAACACACACGCCGCAACTCCCAAAGCCGCTGCGACCAGGAAGGCAAAAAACGTCGATGAAATCGTATGAGTTTAACTGTACATGCTTACACCCGGACCATTTGTAACCAAACGTTATCGCTAGACATGGTGTGTTCAGCCAGAAACACAAGAACGTGCTCTGTAGGCAAGAATTTTGTACGAGAACGTCCCATCGCACAGCAGGCGAATTGTATTACAGGAACAATTTGTTCGTGTAACTAGAGTCAGAGTACGCTCTCCTCACAGTGATGGAAAATCTTTGTAGTCCGGGCTGCAGTCCCCTCACCTGGGCCACACAACACGTCCAACTCAACGACACCGACAGTGCAACCTCAGGGGCAGTGTACACCGTCACGCGTGACGTAAAGGTCATGTGACCGCATTCCAAGCCGGGCCGCTACTGTCCGCCTGCGCCGGTTTGCCCAATGTGTCTGCGCGTGCGTAAGGCAGCCGCGCTCCGATCTGTTTTCCCCGGCACTTCCCCCACTTCGTGTATCGCGTCCTTTTGCTGTCTCTCATTTTTTCTCTCTTTTTCTGCCCTCCCTGTTTTGTCCCTAGGCCTACACTAATTTTCTGGCCCTTTGTCCGGTCGTGCGCGTTACACATAGCGGGCAGCACGTTGTGTCGAGGTGTGAAGAAGAGACTTCCGCGAGTGCCGGCTCCCCCTCTGCCCCGTCTTCGCGGGGCAGTGGGACGTCACGCTTTCTGGTGGCCACTTTCGCGTCGAGAATTTCGCTGTTGTCGGTCGTGCCTTTGAAAATGCGGCGACAACACGCTAGACAGACACTAATGAATAGCGTATATGTTTGCCGTGCACCGATCTTGGTATATCACACCCCAGTAACAGCGATGAAGTATTGCGTAAAAGAAACGAGCACAAACCATTCATACATTGACACGCGCGCGCTGAACCATGTTCAGTTTAATTCAATTCAAAGTTGCATTTTTTTTTTACACAGATAAAAATGCAGGGAGCGGGAACAAAAAACTGTGAGGCAAGCTTGACTGAGTCCCTTTACGAACAGAACTTTACGAGCAGTTCAGTAAAAGTGCGAATGATTCGCAGAAGATGGAATTTTCATGCAGAAGACGTGGACAATGTTTCATGCCACAATATAATAAATACAAAAAAACTCACGTAACAACCTGCAAGATTACAGTGGTAATAAACTCGCCAGAAGAGAGGGGAAAAAAGTGGTGGATACTAATCGTAACACTATTCAAAACATCCACAACCATAGTACTGTGCAGTGAAATGACGTATATATCTTGTTTTATTGATGAAGATACCCTAAAGTGTTCAATGCCATGAAACTGGTTAATGCAAAGTGAAATTTCATATCAGTCTCAGTTGCTGTTTGCGGGTCAATTTCATTATGTATTAATTCTTCAAATAATCTGGGAAGGCGATTTTTGACTCTGTCGAGCCGGTGTCCTGCTCTGGAGAATGGTGCACTGCCGTGAAACTCGAGAATCCCTTTCACCACCTCCAAAACAAATGGTCAAGATGTTCAGTAACGTTCAGTAAGAAAGATGTTCAGTAAAAGGGCCAGGAATATCAGCGCAATATAGGTAGGAGTGACTGCGAAATACTAGAGCACTATTCCCTATGTGCTACATAATCCTCACTGAAACCTTATACTTTGGTACTTAGAAGACTGCATTTTTAGCGCTCTTTGTTAATTTTCCCAGTTGGTCCATTTTAAATAGTTTTACTTATTGAGCTTTCTTTGCTGTATACACCAAGCATTTCCTAAGGATCTGTACTTGGGCCACTGCGCTTGGGAATAACACATTTTCCAGTATATAGTGCCGTCTGTGAGAAAGAAAATGACAAAATTTTAAACTGCGTGGGCTACTACAAATGCGGACTACGCAAACCTTATAGTTTTATTTTCAGAATCATCCATTCTCCCCCATCTGCCCAACGCGAATTTCACCATTACGCAATCATTCGCACTTTCGCTATACTTGCGTTCCCTTCGCACGTCTAACTGGATGTACGTGCTGTCCTTAGGTGTTACGCTGATTTGGGAAAATGAGGAGTCTTTTTTAAAAAAAAAAACGAGCGAGATCCATAAATCGACCCTAAGTTAAGTTGTAATATGCACTTGTACACATGAAGGATTGCTGGCAACGCATTTCCACCCAGTATACACTTGTCCTATATTCCACTGCTTTTTTTGAGAATCACCGCTCAAGCCAAACCGCAGAGCACGCCATATGTAGGAGTGGATATGTTCCCTCTATTCTCAATCTTCTGAAAGAAAAAAAAAATGAAAGCTAAAGCCCAGCGAGAATTCGGATCGCGGAACCCTGTGTCGTGATCCGGGTGAGCTAACTCTTGACTGCCTATGGAAGGCGTGTCATTGCTTTCAAACACATATACAAGCGTAGGCCAAAATTAATGCACGATCCACTGTAGCTCAGTATTAATAAGCACTAGGGAAGTTAATTTTGTGTGTAGAAGCATTTGTCCTTTCCATCTATATCAAATTTTGTTTCCTGTTGTTTCGTCAAGGCCACCATGCATGACCAACATAACGCCATACTGCGTCAACCTACTGTGATCGAATTCCTATACTTGACGGTCGCTAACTAAGCAACATCAATTTGCTGGAAGCTGTTGCTAGTCTATGTGGACAACACAGTGAATCAAAATGTGTTTTCACGCTTTAACATGCTTTGTAGTGGTGACTGCCGTATCCAGGTCCTGTCACGAACAAGTAGACCGTCAAGCGTCGCAACCGATGAAAATCCATCAGTTGCTAATGAACTCATTAAGAATGACAGACGCACCAGCGTGAGACAGATTATGAAAAACACATGTATAGCAAAAGGATTCGTCTTAACGCGGCTTCAACGATTGAGAAACAAAAACAAAAAATGCGCTCGCTGGGCGCCATGGCAAGGGAGCTGATGCAAATCAGGAGAGACCATCTGGAAACTTTCTTTAGGGATTGTTCACACAGCTTTCATGAAGTCACTGACTGGCAGAGTCTGTCGTGAAGAGCTCGCGAATTTATATCTATTTGGACCGCTGTAGGCCCACCTGCGTGCCAAACAGGTTTGAGATCAGAACAAGTTCACTGCGTGTTTGAAAAAGAGTTGTAATGACCAACCTCAAGTGTGTTACAAACGTGCATTCGCATCATGAAAAGAATGACGGCTACAGTGCAGCAATTCATACAGACCAAATATTCAGAGGCATATTGAAAGGACCAAAGCGAAAATTCAGGGGGACACTTTTTTGCCCTAAAGTGCGGTGAAGCGAAAGTCTTAAGCGCAGTATTGCTGCTTGTGTCACTGATGTGTGGTTAATATGTTAAGCTTCGCCTCTAAGAGTGGAAATGGGACTGCTTCTTGCAACGCTGCCAGGGAGTCCCCAGAACGCCATCTCCCACTCGGCTCTACGCCTTGCTCGACGGTTAATTGGTTTTTGAGGAAAATAAGTGTATGTGTCTCGCATATCTCGGTGGACACCTGAACCTCGCTGTAAGGGTAAGGCTTCTAGACACCCTAGTAAGGTAAGGGAGGAAGACGGGAGTGAACGAAGACGCCGTATTAGCTAGACGCGCCTTCGTTTATTCTAAACCATCGAGCTGGCATGGCGGAGTGGTTAGCATGCTCGTCTCGCACTCATGAGACCCTGGTTCGATTCCCGAACTCGACAAATTTCCTACTCGGTTTTATTTATTTATGTTGTCTGACTGGAAAGGTTAATTAGACTGATTGGTCTTTACTATAGTTCTAGTGCCACCCATCATGGCCTGTCACTAACCTGACAAGGGAATGAACTCTGTAGAATGGTCGACACAATGTCTATGAAACGTCTAGAAACGACTAACTATTTGTGATGGTTAATGATAGTTAAGCATGACTTGCACACTTCGCGATACTAGTTAATGTACGGTTAGTGAGAGTTTACATGACCTTAATTAGTACACTGATTAATTAGTGTTAGTTAAAATACAGGCGCCGTGCACAGTCCCACATGCCACTTCTTAACTACTGCTAATTACCAATTAGTCATTTAGTCATTGAGTGCAATGATATAATCATGAAATTCCTTTATATCATGTTCCGATGTCTTTCGATTACACCCAATTAAGTATCGATTGGCTATTGATTGGCGTATGCCTATATAAGGCATGCATCCGAAACGCGGACACATTTGCTAACACGTCTTGGTCACGACAGTATGAGGCATTAAAGGCTTTCGCCTTAATAATGCTTTACCTTAAAAATATCTTTTCCCTAGTGCTTTCTCACACAGAGCTACTGTGGACTGAGCGTTACTTTTCGACCGACCGTCTTACTATGCCCTTCATTTTGAGTCTCGCGGCAGCTTTCATGGAGCATTTTGCGAACGCCAGCTGTCCAGCTCACCAGTAATTAACGTATCTCCGCCACGTTAGAGTTCGCACGGCTCAGTAAACTCTGGAACTTTCTGCGCAACAGATGCATATCGCCGAAAATGTTCGTTCGGAAGCAATTTCATGGCCCACGGTACGTTGAAAGCTCGTCCTTCGTGAACGGAGACAACTGCAGCCCCGTTGCATAATTATTTGCATTAGAAATACTACGTAGCTTCACCCGCGCTCACATAGAGCATTCACACCGTAGTAGTGCTGCAATATAAAGTATTTATAGTAATGTTTCGCGGTGAAGCGTGAAGGTTTACGCGGATATGACAGAAGTGTTTTCCTTGATGCGAAGATTCTCTCGTTGCTTCGAAGTATCTGTGGGAGATCGCTGCTTTGAAACAGATACAAGAAAATGCGCATGGCACCCCCGAAGGGCATAAAATATTCTCCTTTAGCGATAAAGCTGTTCGGAAAAAGTGCGACAGCTACAAGACAGTCTCTCCTTATGATCATGTACAAAAGTGCATTGCTTCGGTGAGTTGTACTTATTCAGAACCTTCGCTGAAGGATATCATTTTTTTTTTTCAAGAGTGATCGAAATGTCCGCTGACCCAGGGTGCCAGTTATGCGCGTCTTCAACTTTTTCATCGTCAGTGTACATATGCACCCACAGCCTATGCTCCTGTGTCGCGTTTCTGCGGCAATGTTATGTTGTGCACGCCAGTGCATGCAGCGCGCATCTCTCTGTCACTAAACCTGCAATGACCTCTTCAAATCAATCAAATCATTTATTCGGCATGTTTTCTCTTACAAGCGGAAGGAAAAAGTTGATGGACTCATCTGACCGCATAAAAAACACTTGTGCTAGAGCCAAATAAAGTTATCCTATCCTATCCTATCGATGACAACGACAAAAGGTTATCTTAGCAGCTTGACGAGGTTGCTGCTCTATATTTTGTCGCTTGCGTGAGCTATCATTTGTTTCGACCACAGCAAATTACGTCACATACTAGGCTAAGCAGTAATATGAGTTACTTAACAACCCAGGAAACTGTTCACTTGAGAGTACTTGCGATTTGAGCATGGCGACAGTATTCCTGGCCTTCCTATCTCTACTCTACCTGATTAGGGGCGGATATATGGGTCGCTCTTGGAGGGGGGGTTGGGGGGGGGGGGGGGGGGGGGACGGTCATTTGAACCATGTATTTCTAGCACTTTCTGCGCCGAAAGATAGGGTTCAGCCCGGTTTTCGTTTGTCAGATTTCTCGCTGCCCCCCCTCCCCCCCCCCCCCCCCCTCCTTCCCGCATAGATACACTCTGTACCTGTGCACGCTTGGTACGAAGGTGACTACGACATGCCCAATTATACGGACTCTAAAATTTGTTTTCTCAGTCGTCTCCGAAGTGTAGGATTTTCCAGGGCAAGCGAGGATAGCAGCTGTAATCACTCATGACTAACAGCAGCGCGTGGGAAAGTGCGTCTGCATTTTTGTTCTAACGTTCTTGCCCGTTACAGTTGGTGTAGCGTTGCAGAACTATGGCGCTTAATTACACTGGAACTATGCGGAAGAATGCCTTAACTGTCCAGAAATAGCCTTGCCGAATATCCTTGGAGCTGTCTGTGTCGGGGATTTTTCGTGAAGAATAACAGGAAGCAAAAACAGAAGCAATGCGCACGGGCAATTATCATTTAATCTCGGTCATTTTCGCTCACTATTGTGCGCTATCAAATGCCCAAGGAAAAATGCGCTGCGAACAAATGCTTCCCTTTCTTTTTTCTTTTTTTTTTGCGCGATAATTTCGCCCATGGTAAGTAGGCTCGTCCTCGGCGCAGGACTATTCCACAAAGAAAAGTTAAGGAGGTACAATTAGCGGAATTTTACTGGTTTCGCTCCGCAGAGTCAGGTATTGTCATGGCCTTAGGTTGATAGTTTCTGAAAGCCGCATTCAGTGCTTACGTATGAGTGCAGCCACACAGCTACAGACAAAAGCATCACGTGCGCCACGTTCAAATCTTTGTAGAAAATTTTACTCCGGCCGGTTGGCCGAACTCGGGCCCACCGTCCCATCTTGGCAGTCGCTCTAGGAAGTATGGTAACCAGGACAACTGGACGATAGCATGTCGAGGCCGAATTGATCGACAGATAAATGTGGGAACAGTGCAAGTGCAACAGGGGAATTTTTATCGTACTTTAAATCGTTATAGTTAAATCAAAATGAATACGACCTTTGGTGAGCAACCAATTACAACAAATAAAAGTACTGAATGTACAGTCAGTGTGGATACCTTCCATACAATTACGCCCCCGTGTAAGGTTACTGAGTGCTTCGACCCGTATTGGCAGAGCTTTGAGTAAGCGAGTGGACAGCCTCATGAGCGCGCTGAGGGAAATTCGGACACTTTGATGATCATTTCTTTGTTTGCTACAAAATCTATAGCGTGGTTACAACAGGAGCAGTGACAGGTACAGGCGTCGTGCCACTGTTTGTTCATGTTCATATACCCCAGTTTGCAGTAGGGACCATAGCCGTCGTTGCATGGTTCTGCTACGCATGGCGAAGATCCTCTATAACAATACATTCTAAACTATTAAAATATAGTTTGTTTGCTTCTAAACGCTGGAGTACTAAGATCCAGTGATATTTTCTAGGCATTTACTTTTTGTTTCTTTCTCATGACAAGAGTATCTTAATTGCGCCAGTTTTCATATCCCGCGCTTTCAACACGACTGTTCACGTTACTAGTGACGTTAGTATAATGCGTTGATGGTCTTCATTTAGCCGGTTTCCATATCCTGAGCTTTAAAAGCGAGTGCTAACGTCACCAGTGACGTTAGTATGAAGTGTTCAGAGCTGAACGCGTGTAGTATTTAATTATGTGATAGAGCCGTATACTTGGCTAGCGATTTGTGTTGCTCGTCAGGTGAACATACTAAGCGAGAAAAAAATGGCGCGCACTAAATATATGCTACACAAAGTGGCTCTCGCGAATAAGAATAGAAGCACTAAGTGGGTCCTGTATTCTTTCGTTACAATACACAAGAAAAAATAAAAATACTAATGACTGAGAGTCTTATCGATCTTGTCTATAACATCAATTCATGACCGATGTTAATTTTATCTTCCATTCAACTTTGTAGCGATCACCTAACGAGAGCGACCGTTCGTGCTTTTCTCGCAACCGATCAAAGATTGTTACTCATGTTTCTCGAGCGCTAATCTAACTAACCACACTTAGGGCCGTTCGTTTTCCTCGTATACAATACGGCTGACCAGCCCTTCTATCTCCCACGTCGCTCGATGACAAGCCGGCTTCCTCTTGCCGAAAACTGGTTTGGGTCGTAAAATGTTTCAAAGGAAAAAGACGAAAAAGGAAGCAGTCCGGGTCCGCGCCTCAGCAGTGCCGCGCGGCGCGCATTCCTACGTTTACTGCTCGGCCCCGGGTGACGCCGGGGGTGCTTTACTCAAGGACGGGCACTGCAGCGCAATGCGCTGGACACAGCGGCTGCGCCGACGTCCACACTGACACACACTGATAAGGGCGACGCCCCCCCCCCCCCCCCCCCCCCCCCCGCAACGAACGGCAGAGGACTGAGGAGAGTGCGGCCGTTACAGTTTGCGCAACCGGTCTCCCTATCTTTGTCGGCTGGTGCGTGTTTGCCGTTGACTCCGGTGACCCGGCCGAGCCGACCAAAGGGGAAGATGCTCCGTACCGTACCGAGGCCGGAGGGTGCGGATCTGTCTCGCCGGTATCCTAGGGCCACCGCTGCTGTGTATGCTGTTATCCGTTCATTGCGCTCGTCATGCCTTGAAGGCAGAACACGACTTGCGCGGCGCTCCAAATAACTCGTGTCTGCAAAATACCTGAGCTGCAGATTGGGTGAGATCTAAGTGAAGATGTCTGTCCGATGCGGGAAGGCCGCCAGATTTGTTTGGACTTACGAGAGCTCCGTTTTGTTGATCCCGGTTGATACTTCAGCCTCACCTTCCGTGAGAGTATCCTCTTTGCGATGCTTATTTCTGACCGACTGAGAAAATCGGCGTCAAGACTCGAAAAGAGGGTCCAGTATTCCTTGCTTGTTGGTCTATTTCAAAGACCTGCTCTGGAGGTGTTGGAGTAGCCCCAGGAATTTCAAAAGGTACGTCACCCAGGTTAGCATGTACTTATTGTGGTGAGAAGAATGTAAGAGAGTGAAATTTTATATCTCTGTGCATGCATACGAATGCTAATTTTTATGTGGATGTATATATTGCATAGTGCACGATTATACAACTTAAAATGCGTGAAATAACCTTTGCTGCTTTAAATTAGACTGCTCGTACAGATTCGTCGCTTTAATATTGTGTTGAGACTTGGCTTTTCGTCTTTAGTTATGAGCTTGTTCTTAGCGAAAAAAAGGGAGGGGGGGGGGGGGACAAACATAACCAGTTTGTCCAGGATATACCGTGTCCAGAACCGCTTCGCACAGAAAAATAAAATAAAAGGAACGACACGACGTTTACTTCGCACTTGTCGCATCTTCCAGCATCCAAATGACACGCCCCGCAAACGACGACGGTTATTGTACACGGTGACAGCACCGCCTTCCGCTGACTGATGATCCTTCGATGCCGGCGCCGCTGGACTGTCACTCCTCCCCTACCATGCTCCCTCCCCACGGCAGCGGTGTGTAAAGCCGAGCCAGCGGGTGTGGCACGGTGCGCACGAAGCTCTTTCTCGCTAAGGAGCCGCCACACTTTCGCGACAGCGCCGGCGTTCCTTGGCACGCAGCTCAGCGGGAGCTCCATCACCTCCTCGACGGCGCACCTCCCGGTGGGCCACATCTGACTTCTTCCGCGAAGCTCTTGCGATATCGGCGGGGAGAGGCCTTGCGCCAACAGCTGTCTGCACCAGCCGGGATATGGCTCGACGGTGATAAACCGCGCACGGTAAAAATCAAACATCTCGATTCCCTTCTTCTCGCTTGCGTTAGACCTGATTGCGTCGCTCTGAATGCCGCCTTCGGTCCAGAAATATTCCCGGCCCCAGCACGCGGTGGTGAGCGCTCGAGAAATACGGGAGTTGAGGACGGAGCCGCAAGGGTGTAAGCCGATGATAATCCGGTAGCTCTCACCCGCGCCGTTGTGTGAACGACGACGGGGGCCGCATCTCTGTGGTTGTAGGAACGCTTCCGGAATGTACAGTCTTTGTCAAGAATAACCAGGCTCCATGGTTTGCTTCTCATTCGTATAAAAGAGCCCTCACGGCTTCCCTAAAGATCAAAAAGTGATTTGAAGGTGAGGACAGGGGTTCTTCTTCCCATACAGAGATTTAGAGTTTGAGGGCTGGCATATTAATATACGACTGACAAGCAAACCGTGCAACCTGGTTACTTTTGGCAAAGACTGTACGTAGCCTCGAGGGGAGCCTGTACGGATTCCCATTACTTCTTTTACAGCCACTTTATGATGCATGCTTGCTGCTAAAGTGGTCTCATGCCGAAACTTCAGAAGTTTGTTTACTGGTTCACAGCAATGGCGACGTTACTTCAGGGCTTCATTTCGTTTTTTTTTTTCTCTGAGCAGGCCTTTCTCGTTGGGTAGCATGGTGACAATGGCTCCACATTACGTACAATTCAAAACGCAGTAGTTCCCGTTTCTAGTAGAACACTTTACTGTTTTGTCGAAGTGATCCACCAACATCAAGGGAACGTTGCCATCGCTAGAGCTTCGATAAATGTAGAGAGCGTTCCGAGTATACAACGTCTCGCGACGTTTACTACTGAGAGTAAGTATGACTGCCCACTAAAGCACTGAGGAGAGAACGACGTCCAACAATAACAAAACGAAAGATGAGAATTCAGTTGGTCACAACAACTCATTTATAACTTGAAAGTTTCATATCGACATTTCTCACTGCGCAACGACACATACGAAGATAACACAAGCATGAATGAATCTGGATTCACCATGGCCGGCCTCATGAGAAAGTCGAAGCGCTGCTAAGGTTGCAGTCCGCTTTGTATCCTCGAGAAAGTCAGTTATGTTTCTTATTCGCTTCCTCTCCGCTGTTTTGGAGAAACGAAGGCGAGGATGACTGCAGGCAGGATGGTCTCAGCTCGCCTCGGGAGTGGGCGCGCCGGTTCCTCCGTTCGTCGAAGCTGCATAGATGTGAAGGGGGGCGGGGGAGGATGTAACCTATTACCAGCGGCGCTTTCCCCGTAGCGACGTCGCCCGCGTGCAAGTTTACGCGGAGACACGGCGTACACTTCCAACAGGTTGTTAGCGCGTGAGTAGAGGCATGCAGCGTGAGCGTATTTCCACAAATGGCGTCTTCCTCTTGTGCTTCCATTTACACGAGGCTGTGTCCCGTCTCAAGATCGCCTCCAAGCATGTTTGCGACATTCGACAGCGCCTGACACCAACGAGAGGACCAGCCACGCTTGAAATAGATGACAATAAACTAAAGATAAATAGAAGAACATGGCGAGGAAGGAAAAATGAACGAGGAAGAAATACAAGTAAGATGAGAGCGTTCACACCTTTAATACTGGAGGGAAAAGCGGGAGTGTACCTCAAAGTAGCCCAATATCTGCTCCTATATGTGGACGTTCACGCGCTTAATATTGAGGGACAACTGGGCATTTCCTCTGAAGAGCCCAATACCTAGTCCTGTACATAAGGAGACACTTTTCGGAGTATGTGCTGTCCGCATCACTTGATTCCCTTCAAAGGAGAGCAAGCTGCCGGGCTAGTTGTTGATGCGTTTTCTGAAGAAATTAACGCAAAAAACGAACAAGGGACAAAAAGAAAGGACACACAAGAGACACACAAAACATTAACGAGCGCTCGTGAATATCTTGTGTGTCCTTTCTTTCTGTCCCTTGTCCGTTTTTTGCGCTAACTTCTTCAGGAAGTGATCCCTTTCTGTTTGTTCCGGAGCGTTACCACTTAAAGGGAAACTGCATAGGTTTTAGAAATCAACGAGCTTAAGAGGGTCGAATGTGTAAATTTTGCAGGTAAAGCATGCGAAGTCTTTTTGGGCTAGCACTTGAAATAGTGAAGTAATCGTCGATTCAAATCCGGACGCCCTTCAAGCTTCTCCGCAGCGCACAACGCCAAATGGGGGGCGCATGATGACGTCATCGAAGGTATCGGTACATTGCCAACGCACAAACGCCTGCTTTGAATTAAAAAAAAAAAAACAACACCACCGAAGGCAAACTCTGCCGGGAGTTGTTTGGCAGCGTAGAAAGAGTCAGGCAGGGTGTGGCTAACGACAGCGGTAATTTGAAATCATACCTTCCTTGACGTCACGCTTAACTTCTCTACGCTCCTTCGGTGTATTGAGAAGAAGCGCAAAATTCAATCGTTGATTACGTGTCTATTTTAAATGCTAGTGCAAAAACACTTGGCATGCTTTACCTCCAGCCTATATAGATTTGAATTCTTGAATATCACAAAATTCTCAAACAAATGCTGCAGTTGCCCTTTAAAGCCGCAATCGTTGATTTCGCGCTTGTCTGTCTCACACCGCTACTATGACACCTGCCACCCGATTCAGGGCAACCGGCAGGATTTATGGTCAACTACACAATGTGCGTTAGCAGTTATGTCGGCGCTCAGCGACTTCGGGTATCTTTGTCTGGAGACTGCTTGTCCTTGAAGTATCCTTGGTGGGCCATCTACTTTGCAGGTGGATTACCTAGGTCAAGTGACCTAGTGGCATCATCACAACCCGCCCACTCGACTGCGAGAAAACTGCCCTCCACACAGTTAAATGACTGACTGGTCTCGAGAGGTTGCTTGGGTAAAGCAACCTCGGTCTTAAAAGCCACACCGGTGGCAGCACCTACCATCGCCCGACAGTGGCGCATCGTTTAACCGCTGCACTATTGCGCCAGGAGTGGTATGAGGACTACTTCCACCGATCTATGAATGTAAAGCAGGGAACCTTCAAAGCCGAGACTCGAACTCAAACCGAAGCGCTAGCACTCCTAATACGCATTCGGCTTCACCACGGTAAATGTACCGTTATTTTTTTTTTACTTTTATTTTTGGGCAACCCAGTACCATCCCTCGCAAAGGTTTCCAAATTGTCGGTCTAGTACGGACCAAGAAGTGAGGACGGTGGTGGAGCTGAAGGGGCGTGAGAAAAGCGTGAGCGACGGGAGGGCGTTCACGGGAGTTGATGGAAGCGAAGGCTGTATGCCTTGAAAACAGATATAGCTGTTATTTTCTCTGTTGCATCTTATAAGCGTGTTTACTATTGCTCATAAGCGAGCTTGATACTCATAGTTTGCGTAAAGAAATAGTTTGAGCACTGATATGCATTGCATCCTCCGTTTTTTAATGAATGGAAAGTTTGTCTGATTTCCAGGTGTCTGCTTTGTCTGCATTCGCTCATTCCTATCAATCGGCCCGTTTATTCACCTCTCAATTTGCCAACGACGCATCTATGCCTACCCACCACAGGACTTCCGGCGTCGGAAAGTATAGCACATGTACCGCGAACGCTATACTGCAGCAATACATGAACTTCCGTGGGAACCTTGAATAATACAGGCCAAAGGCCACTTGGAAAATAGAGGAGCAGCCTTGTATTTAAAAGCACCGCCCATAACAGAACAGAATACATGGGTCATATTTGATGCCGGTGCAAATTGAGTATAGGGATGCATTCGAGGTGTAGCATGGATTAGCCAGCGAGCTCTTGGATAGAGTTTTGTTTCCCATGTGCGACATGAACGGGAAGTAAACATTACAGTCGTTTCTACTACACAAATATAAGTGCGCTTGATAAGGCGACACTGCGTGCTGAGTTGAACACACACGTTCTTTGCAACGCGCTGCAAAGCTAACCGCGAAGTACCTTACCCACAGCGTTGTGACCACGATGCAGAAATATCGACGCGAGTTAAGAGCGTACAATTGAAAGATGACACGATTTGTAGCAAGCTCGCTGTGTGATTCCGATATACGTTAAAAAATCAATGAAATGTATTATACGAAAAGAAAGCAAGCACCCAAACTAGTGGCAGGAGAGAACGTTTGAAACCTTTAGATTTTCAAAGTATGACCGTATTTGCGGGCAAATATAGAGCACTTGGCAGCATGCCAGACTGCACGAGAAGCCTGTCCGATTCGGAGAAGCTCTCAGCTGACTGAGCGTCCAGAAGCCGTGAGAAATATGTGCGGCATGGGAATACACGTTTATCGTGACATTTTAAAAAGATATCTGCTTCTAAACGACGCCGCATACTTTTCATGCTTTTCAAAAAAGCACTGGCCAGCGGTTAACGGATTACAACTTTCATAGGTGAACTGGAAAATTGAAAAAAATATATTTTGGAAAGTTCTTTACGTCTGCTTCAAAGGGCCGCGCACGAGCCTAGTACACTGACTCAAGGCATATGTCGTGGTATTTGTTAAAATACATTGCCTTCGAAGGGACGTTCCACACTTTCGCATTCTGTCATAGGATCTACTCCACTTTGCTATTGAAAGGACGCCCTCTTAGGTGTTCTGTTGAACTGGAGAACTTTTTTTTTTTCATTTTTCTCTCATCTATTTTTACGCGCCGTACCTCCCGCTGTCGCCCTCACCCTGCGAAAGTGGCGCCACCACATCATTCTTACGTCACAGATCGGGGCTGGTCTATTGGTTCTACATTCGGGCTATGCGCTGCAGCAAGTAGGTTTCAAATTGAGTGTTTTAAAGGGATCTGTATCGACAGCGTTTGAAGAATGCTTAAATATGACGTCAGTACATCTTAACTCATGCATGAATTCATTAAAATATATTACTAGCTGAAGCAACTCAATTTGGCACAAGTTGTTTTGCCGCAAACCATTTTGAGTGTCGAAAGGCAGCCTCTTCTCTCTTACGTAAGCTATTGCAAGCTATCGAACAACATAATTTGCGGCCAATAGAAACGTTGTAGCAGCATTCACAAACGCCGCATAAATGTTTCAAGCGATTAATAAAACCGCACGTGGGAGTGCATGCATACGGCTGCCCCAAGGAACTCGCCCACGAGCGTCACGGTGCAGCATCATGAATAATCATCAACAATAAAGCGTGAACGAGCTTCGCCCTCCATGACTTCACCTTATCTATACATTGTTTCCTTTATTGTGGTGGTTGCGCAATCCGCACTCTAAAAACTCCAATTCCTAGAAGGCTCGACAAATGTGAGAAGAATGCAACTTGGCAGCCGAGATAAAGAGAGAGAGCGATAAAATAGAGTTAAAGGAAAAAAACTAAGCAATATAGACACGGAAATAGGTGTATCAAGGACGCCGTTCGGTCAGCGACGAGAACGGGCACACGGCTGTCCGCACATACCACACTGCTGCTCGAGCAACCGGTTCTCCGCGCTTTTCTTCAAGAATGAACGAACAAGCATCTATCTGTACGCCTCTGCACGTATGGCTCGAATTGGAATCGGCAGCAAAGATCAGGAGGAAAGAGGTTGCACGGCGGTACCTGAAAGGGTTGCTGCTGCAAAGCGATCCATACTCGGCAAGGCGACTGGGGAATCTTCGTTGCACGTTACATTTTGCGCTACGCGTCAATCATGCGCTTCGGACGTCAATGTCAAGTGAACGCTGGACGCGTGCGTCGATACGCATGCATCACTTTCTGGAGTGACAGCAGGGACAAGGAAAAAGGGAATCCTTTGGAGGGTTGAACGTTCGATGCCCGCAACACTTCGTTTCTTTATTTCTGTGACGTGGAGCCTTTTTTGGCTCTGCGCTGTTCCATGAAGGATTGCTCATGTACTCTTCGCCTGAAGCGTTACTGCCCGAGGCTTAGCAAAACGGCGGTTGTTGAAGCTGTTGTAGTCATGTCGCACGTCTTAAGCTTCGACGAAGCTCAGACAAATGGAAAGTGATGGGTTTGTGAAGTTTAACGTTCCAAGACGACTCAGGGTATAAGGGACGCCCTAGTGGAGGGCTCCGGATAAGTTAGACCATCTGGGATTCTTTAACGTGCACTGACATCGCACAGTACACGGGCCTCTAGAATTTAGCCACCATCGAAATGCGGCCATCGCGACCGGGGTCGAAGTCGCGTCTTTTGTGTAACCATCTGAGCACCATAACCACTGAGCCACCGCGGCGGCGCGGCGGCTTCAACAAGAAAGTGGAATGTTGGACAAGCTCTATGCGATGTTGCATCGAGGCACCTGCGACAGACTTTCGATTTCAGGAAGTGTAACAGGATCGTCATCGATAGGACAAAAAAAAAAAAAACAAGTACTGGTTGGCGTAGAAGAAAAATTCCCATGACTCATTCTCAGCTATGGTCTGCAAATGCGATCTCAGGAGTTTGACCCTTAAATTTTCCAGTAATAGGCCGAGGAAAGTATTTTTACTGAGCATCGCTGACGCATCAGAGGCTCGGAAAACTCGGTGTTCCTGCAGGATCGTCTTTTCTTGCTCCATAACCTTCTTCTCCTGATACATTCGCTTGACTCGCCGAGCTAACTACCGCACCCAGTAGTCAGAAGATTTACCGAAGCTTCTAACAGTAGTTCAGCCTATTAATCGACGTGACGTCACTTAAGTTCAAACGCATTCGCGCTTTGCCATTTCCTTACCTTGACAGCTTACCTCGTCCAAACACTTCTTCATAGCTGTTTTCTCGAGTAATGAAGCAGGCTGCTTTGACCCGTTTTTGTGTGCAAATAAAACTTTTATACTCCGCTTGAATACACTGATTTTCGTTAGTATACCCTAAATTCTGCTGCTATGTTAAGTGTTCACGGGTAGTACAGGGGGTAATAAGGGTTTAAGGGTAATACACGAGTAGTTTAAGGGTTGCTGAACCAGTTTTTTTTCTTTACCTCGGAGCTGAACACGGATTAAACCATTTCTTCTGAGCTTGCAACGAAACTCTAAAAAACAAACTCTAGGCTTTGCAGCCTGTGAAACTTTGGCACTGATGCTCGAGGGTACTACAATCGGGGCCTCAGAATCTTCTTTTGGGGCCTGCTGTTTAAATGCTGAAGATTTATACTTCATGGTAGTGTCAGTATTAATGATAACAGAAGCAAGTAGCTACGCCGCAAGGTGAATATGAAGGACTGTCGTGAAATTCGTATCGAGGAGCTAACCTGGTAAATACATAAAAATAAATGCACCCGCGATTGACGCCGCAATGCCAGTTTCGTCGAAATCAGAAAAAAAGGCACTGCTCTTATAGACAGTGTGACCTAGTTAGAACGCCCAACGCAATGTTACTGTACCCGTTCCACGCTAATGAGCTGCAGAAAGCTCGGACGCCGTTTCCTGCCTTGTAGTACTTTCCTACCGCAACTCTTACAGTTTTCTGCCTTGTAACTGTAGAACAAGATTAACGATACTTAAGTGACTCAGAACTCATCCGTTGCGTCACCACTAGGACCTTGAGTCAAGGGCTGAAGGGATATACAATGCATTAGCGGGGACTAACATTTGCAAAATGAACAACAGCACATCGGATGAGCGATTAGAGCCCCCAGACAGAATCATATTACTACAGACAACTCATCGCGAAAGGTAACTAGCATTGCTAATGTTTCTAATGAGAAGGAAACGGATCAGGAAGCCGTGGCGCCGCGTGAGCTGACAGAACCGTAGATTTCTCACGCAGTTCAGACGACATTTCAGTAGGCTTAAGCCTCCTTCAGCCGCTGAAATGAGGGCCCGTGCTAGAGTGCTTTATTGATAAGATTAGCGATCAGATTATTTCGTGGCAGCAAGAGAGGTTCTCTCTATGAGTGCTGAACGCGCCATCTGTCGTGTATGTTCCCAGGTCAACCCACACTGTAGCCGGGGCGGGAGTCTTACTCGCCCGTAACTACTGGTAAAACCGTTTCTTTAATTTCGGAAGTGTGAGCTCCAACGCGCCAGCGCAGTTCAACACAATTTCAACGTTGTACGATGCCACTCACCATTTTCATTACAGCAAATTTATCTGCACAAATATTTTACGCAGGTCACATAAAAGAATGTCAGTTCATTTTGAAACCTAAAGCACCCATTTTTTTTATTTCCCTGTCGGGTAAGTACAGATTTCTGTGGAAAAAAAAAGCGTCTTCATGCCTGCGAAATTAAAATATCACTCCGATGAGTGAAGAAAAAAGGCACTTGATGGAGGGGCCATGCAGTCACTCAGACTTTCCATACCAGCAGATTAAGTAAGAAACCAAGAAGAAAACATGACGAAACCGGTCTGAGTGACTATGTCGAAGCATGTGCTATCAAGCTCAATGTTTTCAGAACCATTCGCTGGGTTCACTAGTTAACGCTAAAATGCACGCTGTTTGCGATATCAAACGTACTGGAATCGTCTGCAAAATGAAAATCGCTTCTTAGCTTCGTAATATTCAGAAAAAGCTGCTACCTCGATATGTACGAAGGTGTGTACATAGTTCATGAAGTGGTTAATGTTCACCTGAGAGTGACAGTGGTCACTGGGTCACTGCAAGAGCGCAATACCATGCATGTGAAGGGCGTAGTGGTCCGACTTTCGCAATGTGGCAGATACCGTCACGAATATATTTCTATGTAGTCTATAGGTTATCTATTGTGTATAAAGCCTGTGTAAAATGTACTCAGATTTTTCTGAGCCCTAGACAAGCGCTTAGCCACCATTGCAAGCATAAGGGTTAAAATTATTATTTCAACGGACCTTGTCATCTCTTCGTTTATGACACGCCTGCGATGTGACTGTGGACCACGTAACCCAAGTTGGGCCTTATGAAGTCTTTCACGTAATTAATACTCTCCTTTTCTCATTGCCAGTCGCGAGGCGCCGCGATAAACGTCTCGGTGATTGAAGGGAATTGAATGCTGCTTGACTAATATATTGTGCGAAAGAAGCTAGAGGAAACAAAGACGACGACAACAGATAAGATGCACAAAGACGCTCCGTGCTCTGCAGGACTTCCAAAGTCGTTCTCTTTCGGAGCCTTCAACTTTACGTAATTGTGATGGTGTGGGCTAGAGAATAAACTTGAGTTGATAGTATCCGAACTGCAGTTGAGAAGAAAAAATGTACATAGACGAAGCATATATGATGCGGTGAACAGATATCCGACAGTTCACTAATGTAACAAAGTGGTTTCTAAGGGAAGGAAAGCCAATAGAAGCGAAGGAGCATTGACAGATAAGTTTAGGGAGTTTACTGGGATAAGGGCGCCGAGACTGGCACTGGATAAGGAAAATAGAGATCCTTACAAGAGTGGCTTGTCCTGCATTGGGTATTGTCTGGATGATGGCAATTATGAAGATTCTGCTTGTGTGCTGCACTTTTGCTCTCTCATTATTTCTCAAGAGGCTATGAGGAAGCACGCGACACTCAGGTCTGCAAACAGGCGACATACAATACGCTTTCCTGAATAGGGCAGAAGTATAAGCCGAGTCGTTTTTAGGACAGAAATTTCCCGGAGGACATCGGCAAAAGACTGAAAAAGACACTCAACTCAACCCCCATCGTTTGCACTGTGAGTTAAATCAGGCGGGGAGAAGAGCGACAGTACAGATGCTCTCGGATAGACCAGATAAAACGACAGACACTCTTTACGTAGATGTTGCCATGTTGGTTAACAAAGTTACGCCGCTGACAGCTACCAACGCCGAAGGGGAGCTCTTAAATAGTGCCTCTCTCAGGAGTGCGTACTGCCTATTGCTTTAAGGATGCTATTCTAAGGCGAAAACCTCTAATCGCTCATACTGTCGGTCAAAATTCTATCACACTATAGCTGTCAATCCAACTGATGACGTCATCGGTGGTGAAGAAAGAGAAACAAAAATAAAGCGGGGTCCACTCGCCGATGACGCCCACTTTGCAATCCCGTCTATCGAGAGCCGCGCATGCGCCGCAGGTTTACAAGACGAACAAGAGACTTGGCGATCGCTTCTTGTTTCTTGGTTGATGAAATCAGCAGAAAAAAAGGAGAAAAAGGAAAAAAAAAGAAAAGAAATGAAAAAGGAAACAAAACGAGAAAAACGAGGGGAAAAAAGGGAAAAAAAACAGTCAGTCGTCTCCCAGAGGCAACCAAATCCGCGCGAAAAGGCTTTCGCCTTACGCAGTTTAGATAGCCAAAGCGCCCCCTGAAATTTGTGTCTTAGTTATGAACCATAAACCAAACGCAGCACTATCATCGGACTCGCAAGCAGCATGCAGAAATCATGGCAAAAGACGGATCACAAACCTCTGCATTTAGGTTATCAGAAGAAACCCCCTTATTAAAGTGATTATGGTTTGTATCTCGATGAAATCAATTTACGGTGGATAATAAGGCTGCGAATAGCCACGCTATAGAAAATCTCCCTCGCGCACCTCCGCAATGGGATCGTTGCTATGCTCTACCACACCATGCACAGAGGCGATTCTTCGCCACTACCGAAGATACAAACAAGGTGTAAGGCGAAAACCTTTAATACCTCAGCATTGTCGACAGAAGGTTGTCAGCAGAGGTGTCGTGCTTTTTCTCGTCAGACCAGAAAAGAAATCTTTTTGCACGATGGGATTCGAACCATCATCATTCCGTTCCGCAGCCGAGCGAGCTAGTGTCTACGCTACTTCCTACCAACGCATGTGTAGTTCTCCTTGTCTAGGACGCTGGAGAGTGTTTGCAGAAAGGCGTCGAATCAGACGGATGCCTCCCAAACGCATTTCAGTGTCTCCAGCATTTAAGATTCACAAACAACTGTGTACACATCTTGTTTGAATTCCTTAATAAACTTTCACGTCCCTCACAGCCTGAGTCGCTTTGGGACGTTAAACCATAATAAACCTGATAAACTATGAACTTCAACATCAGTGACACAAGCAGCAAGACCGCGCTAAAGGCTTTCCCCTCACCGCACTTTAGGTCAACGAAGTGCCCCCCTGAATTTTTTACGCATCCGCCTAAGCACTTAGGAAAACACGAATAGCAGCCCTATCGTAGCATACAGACCAACTTAACCAAAGCGCCATATCTTCTTTACACCTGGTACACTACGAGATATGACCCAAAGTGCCCGCTATGCAACAACAAAGGGACCGCATATATCATCCTATATGAGAATGCAAAAGCAACCAAGACCTAGATCCAATTCACAATTCCCAATCCGCACAATGAGAGGCTGCCCTAACCAACGCGGACCCTACAACCAGCAACGGCTGGTGGACCGGGTCACTAAGGCCATGGACACCATTAGAGACCGTATTGTATTACCCACCCGTTGACGCTCTATGTTCAATAAATCGCTTTCAACGAAAGCCTGTTCGACAAATGAAGGCTCTAGCGGGTGATGTTCAGCCACTGCTGGGTGGTGCTGAATAAACTCGCCCGAGGAAGATAGGCCGAGTAACACGGCCCCTTTGGAAGGCGCAACTATAAAACGCAGTTGGGTTGAGTCTGTTGAGCAGAAAGTCTGAGCCCTTGCAGTAAACCTGAGCCTCTGTTCGCGTGATGTCTACTTACCTCGACGGTAAGGACCACTGCGATTTCGACCTGTGTCACACGGGCTTGTGGCTCGAAGCAGTCGCGTTAGTTTTATGTTAAATCAGTACAGTGCTTCATTTCCTTTTTATCCATTAAAAAGGCCGCCGCGGTGGCTTAGTCGTTATGGTGCTCGGCTGCTAAACCAAAACACGCGGGTTCGATCCCGGCCGCGGCGGCTAGAATTTCTTTGGAGGAAAAATTCTAGAGGTCCGTGTACTGTGCAATGTCAGTGCACGTTAAAGAACCCCAGGTGGTCGAAATTTCCTGAGCCCTTCACTACAGCGTCTCTCATAGCCTGAGTCGCTTTGGGACGTTAAACCCCATAAACCAAACCAAACCATTAAAAAGCCGATTTGTGCATAAGCAGAGGCGAGCGAGCGCGGATAGGCACGCCAGCTGTGCGTAGTGACGTCACTTGCTCCTCGCGCATGGGCAGTATGGTCGAGCAAGAGAGCACGCGAAACGGCGAGACTGTGATCAATGTAGCAAGAGAGTATCGCATGTGACTTACCTTGATGTGTGTTATGTATTAGCGAAGTGCAGCAAGCACTACGACACAAGTGCACCTTACTAAGCTTGCTTACACCGCCGTCGTCTCGCATCTCCCCGTTTCCCAGACGCTGTTATCAGCACCGCGCTGCTGTGTGAAGACTGTGCGGTGCCCTTTCGTGCTACGAATACCGTACACACGCCTGATGCTGGCGTAGGCAGCGATTTTAGGATAGTTCGCCGTTCAAATGTGCTGAGCCGATGGCGCTGTTGGTGTGTACGTGGTCCGTTCGCGCTATTTTGAGTGTATGTTTCGGTTTCTGCAGCGCTAGCACGCAGACGACCAGACTTGCTTGTCGGGCCAGCAGGCAGATATGGAAGATGCAGTAGTGCGCCGTGCATATTAAGCTCGTAGTTGGTTTAAATACGCCCGAAGCTCGCGAAACAGGATACAGAATAAGCCGCACATAAATCAGGCAAAAGTATCCGCAGTATCGCTAGTTTTAAAGGTTCTATTCGTGCGGGTAGGTTGGCTCTGCGCGGCTGACGAAGGAAAAACAAACAAGCAAGAGCTACTGTGTCGTAATGGGAAACGCATGCAAAGTAAACAGCGCGTTTGCATCAGGTTGTGTGTTGCGGTGTTTCAGTGAAACGCCAAGACACAGGAAACAAAGTGAGCGAATGAGGGAGACTGAACACCACTCGCTTCTTATTTTTTTGATACAGCCTTCAAATGACTGATTAAAAGCTTCTGAAAATCAATAGATATGTTGAAAAGTCGAGCATTCGTATTCTTCTCAATGCGTTTGTTAACATCGTTTATTCTTATTTTAGAGAACTTTTTGTTGGGCGAGTTGGTAGCTGTTTTTGTAAATATTGAAAGGCGCCAAAACACACACACAAACACGCACACACACGCGCGCGCACACACACAAAAGAAGACAATGGGACTTTTCTTTTTCTTTGTCTTCTCTTATGTCTGTGTCTCAGGCTGTTTGGGGCTAGAGGTTTCAGCTCGACTTATCTGCAGCTTCATATGAATGAAAATATATTTTTATTTTTTTGTTCAAGTGAAAACTGTGCACTACGATGTGAGTACTTTCACGAGAGGGCAAGGTCGTTAACCCTCTTCGTTCTTGACCCCAATTATATGATGGCATTCTAAGAGATACTCTCAAAGAGCGCGAGAAGGGGGCTTTAATATTTCGATAGGCACACGGAACGGTCCCCAGTTCTTAGAAAAAATGGTAACATTGCTGACTCATTCAATACCTACAGGCGAAGAGTAGCACACCTAACCAAAGCCCGAGGTGTCGTTCAGGTTTCTTCACCCTGGTCTTATCTTTCTCTTATCAAGGTTGAAAGCAGTTCGCGACGAGGCAGCGTCAAGTTAACAAGCATCGGCAAGCAGCAATGTTTTAACCTCTACATCAACACCAGTTTTTTTAGAACAGCCTTGTGTATGGGAGACAACGTTAATATGGGACATTTTGAATAAAGCGCATTCTGCATCAGTTGTCAGCGCCTCTGTGAACGGGCGTCGGGACGGACGCAATGTTGGCGAATGAACACTCGGTAGGATATAATAAGCACAAACTCCAGCAATATCTTAAACGAAGGCTGTACACATATTGGAAACCTTCCTCATTACACGGTTTGTCCTTTTTCTGTCACTGCACATCGACATTTTATTCTATGAGTACGCAGGAAGAACGGCGCTTACTAGCAGCCCTTAAAGCTTAAACTAGACCTAATTACCATGTACCTTTCAGTATTATAGATTAATGTTTTCTTTTTCATAAAAATATGGCGAAAAAGTAAATATTACAAGTACAAGTACCGCGCCTGAGTTTTAAATAGTTCTAGGCTATCCGCACTGGCCGTGCGGCAGGCAAGATGAAACGATTGTCGAATAAAAACAAATATAAATTATTCATAATATAAAATAATCTTTGTCTTCCTTCCTACTCGCTGGCAAGAGCTCGTACCAGAACGTATGTATCTGAACGATGCACTGAGCTAGGTGTCAACTAGAAAGAAATAAAACGACAACAAAGGGCATTTAAATGCGACATTATTACGTGCCATAAACATCACAATATGTGTATATCATCGCATGCTCTATGCAAAATGGGTGGGTGAAAGGCGTAGGCTTTTTTGCTGCATTTCACTCTTCGTTCCTTTGACTTTCTCTTTTAAGTGAAGCTTTCGTGCTGACTTTCGTACTGCAGAAAATGACACAATTCTCGAACAAAGCACGGTGACGTCTAGTTCTGTGAAATGAAGTAGGTACAGACTGCTGTGTGTTGTTTACTTCCCTTGTAAGATAAAGCAGTGGGACGCCGCCACTAACAGCCATAACACCGCAAGGCAAGAAGCGCAGCTCGATTGGCCAGGAAACAAGATTGGTTTATTGGTTGATTGGGGTTTAACGTCCCGAAGCAACTCAGACTATGAGGGACGCCGTAGTGAAGGGCTCCGGAAATTTCGACCACCTGAGGTTTTTAACGTGCACTGACATCGTACAGCACACGGGCCTCTAGAATTTCGCCTCCATCGAAATGCGATCGCCGCGGCCGGGATCGAACCCGCGTCTTTCGGGTCAGCAGCCGAGCGCCGTAACTACTGAGCCACCGCGGTGGGTGCCAGGAAACAAGAGAAAAATAAAACAGTGCAGTAGGGCGAGGCTCATTTCACTTCAAAGCCGGCGTCGCAGAGTTCCCAACCAGAATACAGGAAGAGCTGTTTCCAAAAATAAGAGTTTTCGATTTCAAGAAACGTTGCTGTGCGTCGTTTTTGGATGAATTCGCAGGTGATCTATAAGAGTGCGAACGAAACCATTATTACTTCGTCAAAAGCATTCATCGCACCGGCGGAATGGGAACTTGTAAAAGCAGATCTGTAAGAATTTATTTTATATCAGTTTTGAAGAAACGTATCATATATCAATCCCTCTAAAGCCTTAGACTGCTATCATCACTACATAGCATAAATTAAAAGCTGCAATTCAAATCAATAAAATTAATGAACATTCTCCAGAATCCATTCAGTCATATGTTAAATTGAGCCGCAGCTCCTAAAATTTAATCGCTTCTGTCTGTCTGAGGAGGTCCTGAGGATCTCCTCAGGACCGCACTATTGACCCCACTGCTTATTAAGATTCGTACTGCTATTCTTAAAAACACGTTTTCGAGGCCAAAATGTGCCCTATATGCGGATGATGCCAGTATATTTAGCACTTACAGGTTGGCATAGACTTGAAAACAAAGAAAACTGTTTTCTTATAAAATTATTAAAATCAGACGTTAATAAACGGAAACAACGATGAATTTTCATGTAATTTAAATACATGCGGTTCAACAACTGGAAATAACAGCAAATATTGAAACACTTGCGGTGGTTTTTTTTTTTCAAGTCATTATGCGTGGTAATCATATAGATGCTATTTTAACTCAGTTCACTCGTTTAGTTGTCACAATATCACATTGTGGAACGTATGCATTTATAAGTATCTTTCTTGCTTATATCACAATTATTTTTATTCTGGTTTCAAGCTCAAAGGCATATACAAATTGCCAAAAATACTTTTACTCCAGAAAAAATTTCTCAGAATACTTTGTACCTTCCATAAACATGTCATTTACAAAATTTGGACCTAACACCAACAAAAACTCTGTTACATGTTAACTGTTGTCTTCAAACATCAACAGATAACAAAATTTTGCTCCCTTTAGAACTATTATCATAAAAATTAAGATAGCACGGCAGCCTACTCTGCTAGTTATAAAAAAAATTGAATGCCAGAATTCCTCAAACAAACTGTCTAATGAAAAAAATTGTCATTCACCTTGCCAGCACCCCTGATTCATTACGACAAAACAGTAGTCTACCTTGTAAAAGTAATTAAATTTGAAATATGCCAGCGTTCCTCGCAGAATGCCAAGCAATTTCATTTTGATTTTCCTTGCCGCTTTTCACTACAGGAACACATTTCTTTTTGCACACATCTATATAGTTATTAGCAATTAACTGCCATGTTTCGTTTAATTGCGGCTTTTTATTATGCAGCAAGTTTTTGAGTCTCTTATTTAAGTGGAGAAGCAGAGAAAAATGCATTTTCTCCTCGTGTCCCTCGTATGGTGACAGTCGCATTGTAAAGCAGCCTGAAGGCCCCTGTCAAGCTGCGATTTGCGCATCTTGTACCCAGAGCCTTTTCTATCTTCTCAATGTAAATAAACGAATATTATTATTAATGATATTAGTGTCATTATATTATAAAACACTGCAAAATATTGTGGGAAGAACTGGTGTTAAAAACTCGCTTCAGAGTAAAAACCGCCTAGTGATGCCAGTCTCGGTGATGCCTGACAATATCGTCAAGCGTACTATGCTAGAAGAAAACTAAAAAGGTTGCCGCCAAAAACAGCCCTAATCTGCCGCACACTAACAGTTGACAGACTCTGGATGCATGCTGCAGTTATACTGTACTTTTGCACAAGTCTGCTGCAGTGCTGCTATAGCAAATGGTCACTATCCCCATTATCCTCACCAAATTAACCACCACTTAGCCAAAAACTGTTCCTCTTGCTGACGACGAAAATAAACGACGTCTGATTGCAACTGACCCAGAAATTCTATCAATGGAACGATCATTCATTCATTCATTCATTCATTCATTCATTCATTCATTCATTCATTCATTCATTCAGTCAGTCAGTCAGTCAGTCAGTCAGTCAGTCAGTCAGTCAATCAGTCAATCAGTCAGTCAGTCAGTCAGTCAGTCAGTAGCTTGGCTGGCTTCTGGTACCACTGTAATAAAAGACACGTGAGCGGGACGTTTACTAAAAATAGCAGTAGCAATTATATTACAAGGCGTACGAGCAGAGAAAAAGACGCACTAAGTACAAGACGAGAGTGTAATCAAGGGCGATGGTGCTACAGTAATACTATCAGAAATTAGTTGCAACAAAAGATGGGGGAGACAGAGAGCTAAGAAGTCTACAATGCAGAGATTAAAAAAAAAAAAAAACATTGGCACGTAACGTACGACGGTGGCTTACACAAAATCAAAGTTAACCTACCTACATGTAGTCATGGCACACAAGGTGTCGATTCACGTGTACAAGGCACTAGACACATCATGGAACAGCCCCGCCTCAATGGCTCAGTGGTTGTGGCGCTTGGGTTCGACCCTTGCCATGGCGGCCGCGTTTCGATGCAGGCGAAACGCAAAGGCACCCGTGCACTCTGCGATATCAGTTCACGTTAAAGAACTCCAGGTAGTCGAAAATTAATCCCGAGCCCTTGACTACGGCGTCCCTAACAACATAAGCCACTTTGTGAGGTTAAACCGCAAAATCAAACCAACCAAACAAAAAATTCAGGAGGCACTTTGGCTGCCTAAAGTGCATAGAGGCGAAAGCGTTGTCCACACCACTTTGGCTGCCTCTGTGGCACAGATGGCGTAACCAGTGGATGACGTCACACCTAATTAATGACTAATTACCAAGTAATGACATATTACTAATTAATTGTTAATTCCTGGTTAATTGCTAAATACTAATTAACAGCTAATTAATGACGCTTAAGCTTCGCCTTTAGGAATGGAACGCGACAGCGTGTTGTAGCGCTGCCAGGTAGGGTGCCTCGATGCGCGCGCGCCCTTTCTAGGGTGGAGTCACCCTTTGGGAGGGCGAGTGCCGCCTGGCCGGCCGTGACAGTCCATCGGCGGCCATCTTCATGCCCTTTCTCGCGGCGGCGCGGCGGCCGTAACACGTGCGTTCGCTTTGTCGCCTTTTCTCTTGGCGCTGACCGGGCGCACATCGAAAAATGCCGGGTTGTTGGGTGCAGCAGTGCACCACCACCTCCAAGAAGTGTTGCTGGGAAATGAGGGGTACGATTTTTTTCTTACCAGCTTACAGGACTGTCTCGAGAACCTCTTTTCGGTGGTTCGACTGAGAAAACCTGTGCCCAGTGCGTATGACATGAAATGCGCTCTGAGCCTTGTGAGCGTGGGCCAGTTTTTATTTACCTCAGGGACGACGAGCTACGATCTCGATGACCACGAATATCTGGTAGACCTTCTCCCCCAGGCAAAGAAAGAAAGGACAGAAGTGGAAGCTGATGAGATAAATGACTCAGAAATTCTGTTCATTGAAGAACTGTCCACAACAGAGTCCAGCATTCTACACTACGTAGGAGGCTTCATTTTGAAAGGAATCTTGCCGTCCGTCACCTGCCAGCAATGCAAGGATGCCCTACTGGCTTGTGCTACTGATGAACATGCCTCTCTGACTGCTCTGAAGGAATATGTTTCAGAAGGCGACAACCTAATTTATCCCAGTAATGACGTTATGCATATGTCTAAAAACTAAGAGGAGCACTTTGTTGGAATAAACTCATGGCGCACAGGCAAACTAGTGACAATGAAGTCTCCGCTCACTTACAGCATACCTATAGTCTGCTGCATGCAAGCATGCCGAGCGCGCTTGAAGTTCTGCGCAAGCCATGATGAAGAAATCCGGAAAACGCTGACAGACAGGTACGCAAGATTGAGACTGCGCATCTTCCTCCGACACCTTCAGAAAGCTAGTCTCAACGGTCACGCAAGCAAGACGTGGGCAGGGGTTAATTTAACCTAAGCTGCTATCCACACTGAAGTACACCCGTGCTGCTAGCACCAGCAGAGCTCCTATTTGTACACCTAATAAGTGTCCTAAATTGCATTGTTTCTTTTGCATTGACTCCAGGCTTTGAAGACAAGCATGATCTGTGCAAACATGCCTTCAAAGTGCCCTGAAATATTTTTTTCAGGGCAAATAAACAACTTTCATGGTTATAAACAATATTAATGATTGTTTGGTTTCAACTAACCTCTGATCGCGGCAATAGATTGTTACTTTGTCTTTAGAACACTGTCTTTAGTGTGTGTTGAATTATACTAATGCAGTCGACTCTCATTAGTTTGACCTATCAATGACACCAAAATTTCGATTCCATTCGAGTATAAACGGATGTATCCTCACTGCGACTAATAACTTTCCTCATCTTTCGACCAATATACAGTGGTCCCGCCAAGTTCGAATGGCCGACTGCATGCGTATAAAAATACCCGGAGATATTTGGGGTTTTCAGTGCACAATGCATACATGCGCGGCCCAGGTACTGAGATATTTGTTTCGTGTACGTGTGGCGAATGCGCTGGCTTTCATTTCTTAGGACAAGGTACGTAAAGCACATTAATCTTTCTTCTTCAAAAAAAAATCGTCATTCTAGTACTGAGGTTGAGAATAAATGTGTATAAGGCAATAGGAGCGTTCTTAATTAGTTACACAATTGAGTGATTGAATGCAGTCTACCTGCTTATGATATTGCTGTTATTATTAATTTATTTTAATCCTGCAGTTAGGTTCCTAGTGCGCTCTATGAACTCTTTCCAATCTAGCACCCGAGTCGCCGTGTGCTAGGAGAAACGACCGTCCAATTCTTAAAATATTTGGACAGTTGTCCCTTACAAGCCTATTCTGCTTACACTTCATTAGAAAAGGCGTGAAACGCAGTTGTGTTTTCTTTTGGTCGCGAAGACAAGCGCGCTTTTGAAGCGGCAAGTGCACAAAGCCTGTTGGCGCACGCCCCGCGCCTTTGAAGTGGGCATGGCAATGGCGGCCGCCGTAGCAGACGACGCAGTTGTCTTCACCCTCAGCGGAGCGCGCGCACATCAAGGCACCCTACTGCCAGGGAGTCCACGGAACGCCACCACCCGTTCGGCGCGATGCCTTGCCCTTTGAACGCAACGCTTTTTGAGGAAAGAAAATGGCGCAGTAATTCTCTGTCATCTCGGTGAAAACCCGTCGTCCGTTTGTAGAGGAAGGGAGGGAGTGGGAGTGAAAGAAGAGAGAGGGGCCGTAATGAAGAAAATGAAAATTGTATTTGAGGAAAGGAAATTACGCAGTAACTGGCTCACATATCTCCGCGAAAACCCGTCATCCGTTTGCAGAGGAAGGCAGGAAGCGGGAGTGAAAGAAGAGAGAGGAAGAGGGGCCGTAATGAGGAAAATGATACTTGTATGTAAGGAAAGGGAATTACACAGTAACTGTCTCGCATATCTGGATGGACACCCGCCAACGTCGATGAGTCACACCAGGGGCTGGATGTAACGCCGTACGGACGGACGGCAGTATGAGCCATTAAAGGCTTTTTTGGAACAGACGGGTAAAAGAACTAAGCACTGAAAGAACGCAGTAAATCAGCGTTACAACAAGAGGCATTGATTGATTGAAAACATATCTATTTGCTGAATATTCGTAGAACATATGGGTGGGCCGCCGAGTCCGGTAGTCCAGTGGTGGTTGCTGCTGCGCTGGCCCTCCCCACCAGCCAGTGCTGACGGTCAGGATCATCGCTGAGCAGAAAAGCCTCCCACTGCTCCTCTGAGGGGTTTGGAATGGGGTCAACTGAGGGATTAAGTTGGCATGCCCACACCATGTGGTAGAGGTTAGCTACCTCTCCACAGTGTGGGCACTGCGGAGAGTATAGTGTAGGGTGCCACTAGTGTAACTTAGCTGGCGTTGAGTATGTGTTGGTTTGTAGTCTCCTAAGGGTGTTTGTTCTCTTCTAACATATGGAGGGCTTTATGTGTTGTTGGGTACTCCTTCCTGCCTGTTCTGAATGGCGCGAGATTGTCAGCATACATAGCTAAAGCTATTAGGTCGCGGCACCCTTCATGGTCATCAGGAGGAGACGCCCGGTATAGAAGAGCTCGCGCATGCCTACGAGCGGCTTCGTTTCCTCCTGGTAGTTCCAGGTGACCGGAAAGCCAGATGACTGAGGCTTAGCTGGGTGGATGCTTAGTCAGGAATGACAACCCTGACCTGTGAATTAATCCGTTATTGAATTCTCGTGCAACAGCGCAACGGCACAAGTCCAGAGGACAAGAAGGGACGAAACACAGCGCTAACAGAAGTTTATTCAGGAAGCAATGCTTATGAAGGCGCCAGCGACACTTAAAAACAGAAACACACAAAGAACAGTGACAGATATCCCTCCGACCAGGCACGTTTTTGATACCACAAGGTTAACACGTGTGCAAAAGTTCATGTTCTTTCTGCAAGATAGCGACAGAAGGGGTGCGTACACACCTCTGACCCAACTTCATGATCTCAGACGCTTCGATAACTTCTCTAGTCAGCTGATCTTTGTGTTTATGAACAATCCTGCTTTTGTCATATAAAGGCTGGGAAGATCAATCACGGCAGTGAACACCGATGTGGCGGGCAGCACTCTTGACATCGCTTTTGTGCTCCCTCAGCCTATCGTTCAAACAACGACCAGTTTGGCCAACATAGGAACCACCACAATTCAAAGGGATCGAATGCGCCAGATTTTCTACGCACTTCACAGATTTAACCTCATGCTTTTTTGTGCAGACGGGTTCAGCTTCACTTGACTTTTTGGGGCCATATGCATTTACACGCGCGCACAAACTTCTCAGTTTCACAGGAGCTGTAAACATAACATCTACTCTGGCTCTCTTACCAATTCTTTTCAAATTATGCGAGACAACATCAATATGGGGTATGAAAGACACATTTTTTCTTCTGGTACTATGGTCGACTGCGGTACCAAGTTTCGACTTTTTCAACATCTCCTCCGTTACTGCTGCTAAAACGTTGAGGGGGTACCCAAGCAGTGACGAGCCTTTCAACCTGATAATAAAATCTAGTGGCAATCCTGTGGGTGCAGGATTTCTTCATGGCATTACTGAAGCAAGACGCTACCATGCCCCTTTTTACGAGCTTCGAATGAGAGGAACTGTACGGAAGTAACGGTCGTGGCGTTGTCATTGCCATTCTGCTCTCAGGAACTTGTACATCCTATCTTCACTTGTCGTTGCTATTCTGCTCTCAGGAACTTGCACATCCTATAGGCAATAGAGCCCTTTGTACAAGAAACGAAACTGTACAACTATAGCTGATGGCGGCGTTGGTCAGACATGATTTCTTGTGCAACAGCGCAGCGACACAAGGCCAGAGGACAAGAAGGGACGGAACACAGCGCTGACTAACAACAGAACAGAGGCTTTGCAAGGACCACCTGAAGCTGCTTCTGCAGTGTCCCATCCCGCTAGGTGGTTGGAAAACCCAGTGGCATGGTGTTAGTCGCCTCATCAGCAGCAAAACAGAGTTCATGTGGCAACAGCAGCTTCCGCTACTTTTAGGGTGGCTTCCTAAGAAACCGGAAGTGACGCGCAACGAAGCTCATAACCCAGAAGGTGTTCCTATTCCGTAGGATGTGCAGCGCGTCCTACGTCTTGGCCCAAAGTTCGCAGTTGAGCCAAAGATGAAACTTTCCGAGCAACTAGCAATGGTAAGACGGGTTTCCCGACAAGAAAAGGAACCGGAAGCCAGTAGATGTCTTTCGGGCGGAGTGGCTGTGGTGTTGCGTCCGAGACCCTGACCAAAAAACCTCCCGATTAGCAAGACTGTCAGCTACCTGCGGAATCATTCTTTGGCTTTGTTAACCGCGGAATAGGAAGGGCGTTTTGCGGTATTCCCCAAGGATTGTTTTGAACAAAAAGCGGGCGATGCGGTTCGATCGGTTTTTCAATGAGCGCGGTACAGCCTACCTTGAAAAATCCAAATCGAAGGCTAAAAAATTGGGCAAGAAGCTCAATTTAGAAGCCCTGTGTTCCTCGATAGATAAGTGCAAAAAATTGAGCCTGAGCATGATTTTTATTGCTAAAAGTCATAAATTAGGTATGCCTTTACATGTGATTATTTCGGAGAATGGCGCGTGGCAAAAGTGTCTGGGGAAGTTTTTACAAAAGAGCTTAGCTCTCTTAACCATTGACGACCCTTATCAGGTGAAAAAACCGGAAGATGTAATTGACTTTTTGAAAAGCAACCAGGACTAACGGTTGCGCGCCTTCTCGATTGACGCCAAGGACTTGTATTATTCTATCCCACATGACGAACTGCTGAAGCGCATTAATGAAGTAATTGACAGGTACGGAGCAGTTGCTTTTCAGAATGCTGCCGGCATCTCCGTACAAAACTTCTTGGCCCTCTTACAGACATACCTTTAGTCCATTTACGCTGAATTGGATGGCTATGCTTTTATTCAAAAGAAAGTTATATGCATAGGAGCCTGCATTGCTCCATTGCTCAGCGATTTTTATTTAGCCATGCATGACAGGACGCTTGAAAACAGTATCATTAGCGCAAATGCTGCAAGAGTTTTCTGTTTTGTAGATGACTACCTGGTTCTAATTAATTGTGATTCGGTGAACTTTGATGAAGAAGTTAATGCCATTCTTTAAGTTTTTTCTGAAGTTCTTGCGCCTCTTGAAGTGACACATGAAGTACATGTTGATGACTGCATAAAATTTCTTGACCTGACCCTGTACTTCACTGTTGCACATATGTGGTGGTCATTTGAACCTAGGAGCAAAAATCCGTTGCTTCCGTACAGTTCCTCTCATTCGAAGCTCGTAAAAAGGGGCATTGTAGCGTCTTGCTTCTGTAACGCCATGACGAAATCTCGCACCCACAGGACTGCCAATAGTTTTTATTATCAGGTTCAGAGGCTCGTCACTGCAGCATACCTCCTTAACATTTTAGCAGCAGTAGCGGAGGGGATGTTGAAAAAGTTGAAACTTGGTGCCGCAGTCGACCACAGTAACAGAAGAAAAAATGTGTCTGTCATACCCTACATTCATGTTGTCTCGCATAATTTGAAAAGAATTTGTAAGAGCCGGAGTAGATGTTGTGTTTTCAGCTCCTGTGAAATTGAGAAGTTTGTGCGCGCGTGTAAATGGCCCCAAAAAGTCAAGTGAAGCTGAACCCGTCTGCACAAAAAAGCATGAGGTTAAATTTGTGAAGTGCGTAGAGAATCTGGTGTATTCGATCCCTTTGAGTTGTGGTAGTTCCTATGTTGGCCAGACTGGTCGTTGTTTGAACGATAGGCTGAGGGAGCACAAAAATGTTGTCAAGAATGCTGCCCGCCACATCGGTGTTCACTGCCGTGATTGTTCTTGCCAGCCTTCATATGACAAAAGCAGGATTGTTGATAAACACAAAGATCAGCTGACTAGAAAAGTTATCGAAGCGTCTGAGATAATGACGTTGGTCAGAGGTGTGTAAGCACCCCTTCTGTCGCTATCTTGCAGAAAGAACATGAATTTTTGCATACGTGTTAACCTTGTGGTATCAAAAACGTGCCTGGTCGGAGGGATATCTCTCACGGTTATTTGTGTTTTTCTCTTTTTCACTGTCGATGGCGCCTTTATAAACATGGCTTCCTGAATAAACTTGTGTTGTTAGTCACCGCTGTGTTTCGTCCCTTCTTGTCCTCTGGCCTTGTGCCGTTGCGCTGTTGCACAAGAAATCATATCTGACCAACGTGCCCATCAGCTACTGTTGTACCGTTGCTGAAGTTGCGACAGGCGTTCTGGGAATCAGTGAGCACAACGGCGTTGGGGTTAGATGCTACAGCTAATGCAATAGCTGCCTCCTCTGCGTGAGTGGGGTTAGATGTTTTCACCGAGGCGCAGTTCACCATCGACCCTGAAGGCGTTGAGACTGCAATAGTCATGACTCCATTCTTTGGTCCTGCTGCGTCGACGTAAAGGGTGTTAGTTTGCTTGTCCCATTTCTTCTGCAGGGCTTCCCCTCTTGCTTTCCTCCTCTCGATGTTATATGCGGGATGCATATTCCGCGGAATGGGGTGCACGTTGATGCGTCTTCTCACATCGCGTGGGACCTCTTCCCTTTGGTCAATTGTATAGGGCAGATTAACATGGATCTTCTCGAGCAGTTCTCTGCCGGGTTTTGTGAGTGCGAGCATATATTGAGTTGTGAGAGCCATTGTGCTTCCCACATCTCTTTGAGGGTATTATGTACTCCTAGAGCCATGAGCTTTGCTGTTTTCGTGGAGTTCGGTAGCCCCAGTGCCGTCTTGTAGGCTTTCCTGATCAGTGTCTCCAACTTTTCTATTTCCGACCTGGAGAGGTTAAGGAATGCCGTCCCGTACATTATCCGAGAGATCTCGAAAGCTTGCACTAAGCGGATGGCGTCCCTTTCCTTCATGCCATGGTGTTTATTTCGGATACGATGCATCATCCGGAGGATTTGCTCGGTGGATGTTGTACGCTTCTTCATAGTGGTGGTGTTCTGTCGCCCCTGCGGGATATACAGCCCTAGGATCTTGATCTCCGTGGGTTTCTGTACTGGGTGGTTCTCTATATACACCGTGATGTTCTGCGCTAGGGGTGCCCTCGGGTTCTTCCGGATGAGCAACTCGGACTTTTCCGGCGCACACTGGAGGCCTCTCTCCCTGGCGTACCGGTCCACCGTGTCCGCTGCTACTTGAAGACACTCCTCGATCTCGGCGCCACTCCCCGAGTTGCACTATACAGTGATATCATCCGCATACATTGTGTGTTTCATGCCCGGGATTTCGGAAAGAAGGCCTGGTAGATCTTTCATAGCCAAATTGAACCAGAGGGGTGACAGTACCGCCCCTTGCGGGGTTCCTCTCGGGCCTAGAGTGATTGGATCTCATTTTATTCCACCGAAGTTTAAAGTGGCTTGCCTGGCTGATAAGAAGTTTTTGATGTAGTTGTAGGTTCTTTCGCCACAGTTGGTATCGGCGAGGCTTTGCAGGATATTTTTATGTAGAACGTTATCGAACGCTCCTTTGAAATCAAGTGCCAGAATGGCAATATCAAGAGCCTTATCTGCAAGCTATTCAGAATTGATGGGAGAGAATGACACACCATCTGCGCAACATAGTTCGCGGGGTATACGAGTAGAAAACATCTTCATTCGATGCAGGGAATACACCGGTACATCATAAGCATTATTTATTATCCCTTTAGCGTCCTTAGGACATTAGGTGAAGTATTACAAACAAAGGGGGCAAAAGAACATTAGTACAATGTGATTGTTCGGCATGTAATAATGAAGAAATCAACACAGTTTTTGACATGGCATTACCTAAGGGTAAGACAAACGTACATAAGTGCACTATGGCCATGCGTCGATAACAAGAAGAACAAAAAAAGATGCACAAATTAGAGATAAGGGTATGACAAGGAAGGGAATGTGCATAAGAAGTGCTGTTGCGGTACATGTGAAGGAGCAGGCGATACGCAGTAACTGCTTCTATGATAAAGATTATTAGGAGAAAATATTTGAATTCATAGTGGGGTCGCGCTCATTTGCTGTGGGCTCTGACAACTCATTCCATTATTCTATGGTGGTTTAAAAAGGTTTACTCAAGGCGTAAGTAGAGCCATGTAAACGTTGAAGACACTGTTCAAAGAGTCGCGATGTTCTATTATGTTGGAGCAGAATTTTCTTGCGCCAATGCCAGAAATTGTAATATACCTTGTACAATAATCCCCCCCCCCCCCCCCCCCCCCCGGCTACGCCCTGGCCGCTACTAAGTTGGTTTAATTCATTATTTAACATTAGGTACATTTTTCAAACACTGCTGCACTGTACGAAACTGAAGGCTGCATGTTAGTCGGGCCTGAGGAAGACCATAGCTTGCACAAGCATAGCGGGATGCGTTGTTTGTGTTTTAATGTTTTAAAAGTGGTTCACAGGTCAAAAGAGCTCAAGAATGCACAGCTTTCCCGGGGACCGTGGAAAACCAGATGGAAGGATTTATTACTCGTCAGGGCCGCTCCCTGTTCCAGGAATAAACCGGCCGCACTTAACCGTTAAAACTTGGAAGCAGGGTGCAAAAAAAAAAAAAAAAAAAAAGAGAGAGAGAAAAAGCAGAGAAACCTTGGCGGACTTCGCGACTCTAACTGCGTGCTTGAGAGCAAGGCTCGGCCGAGCGCAAAGTGCTCCGAAGAGAAAACGTGCGCATCAGGCCTGTGGAGATCGCGAACACAGCGCGAAAACCGATAGTCGCCGCCTGCACGCGGTAACTGAACACTGCGTCGGACGGAGGGCGCCAAAAGGGCCGTCTGCCAGTTTGTATTTTTTTCTTGTACCCGAGTTCCGTCCGTGTGTAATCGATACCCTCGGTCGGAGGGGTAGGCCGGAACGTCGGCCGGTGGAAAACAAGCGCTCGAACCAGCGCGCGGGCAAGGGGAGTAGCGCGCGACCGGACCCAGCTATGGCGGCCCCGGCGTTGCAAAGAAACAAAGCGTACAAAATGCGGCGGCAGCAGCAGCAGCAGACGACGGCGACCGACCGCGCGACCACGTTGCGAGCAGACGACCGGCACGGAAGCAGCCAATGAGAGAATGAGCGTCGTCCCGGTTGCCACGGGCAACGGCCAATGAGGTTGCTTACCGGTCAAACAGGCCCGGCGGCTCGAGAGGAGAAGAGAGGCACCGGTCCGGGCATTCCGCTTTGTGCGCTGTGACGCTTCGGATGTTGGCAGCGAGTGCTCTCCGCGTCTGACAGAAACGCCCGGATGCGAGCGGAGGGATTAACTTGGATGCGAGCAGCTGGCCCGTGTTGTTGTTGTGTGTGAAAAGCAGTCGCTGTCGGACTAGAACGTTGTGAGAAGCCGTGCGACTCTGGCTTGACTCGGGGCAATCGTTGCGTGGAGACGCCGGTTTGTTCTCCATCTCAACCCCGTGCGCGGCAGCTTTCTAGCGGCCGCCGCCGCGTGCATTCAGTTATGGATACCACCTGCCTCACCGCCGTCGTCCTGCTTCTGGGTGAGTGGAGCTCTCTTGACGTCGCCGCGTGAAATTGTTCGTTTCGGCTGACTACGTGAAGACTCGTCGAAAGCAGAAAGGATTTCGTTGTACTAAAGACGGATCTGAAGTATGCGACTGGACAGTTTTCCAGTGATGCTTTCGGTTACTCTAGTCTTTTATATTACATTTACGTATCGTGAAATATATTCTTTTCTTGCTTATATGCCCAATGGCATGAATATGTTCTTAAATGTCCTTTTCATTTGTATGAGCGCTATATTTCATAGTGATATGCATAACCAGTGGCGTTTATTCGAGCAAGCATTTCTTACTTAGTTTCGCTTTTGCACGTGTACACTAATGATGCTGCCATCTACAACTGCCCGTACGGGCCCATTCACAGCAAATGCACTGGTTACTTCCCTAAAAGGAAATTTCACGCTGGGATGGAACGCCCACCGGGCGAATTTATTTGTCCATTTATATTTTGTAGATCGCAGCTGCGATCGGGTAGGTGTTCCAATTCGAGCCCAAGCCCGCTTCGATTGTATCCATTTCGAGGCCGCGCGGTGGACACCGTAATGCGACAACACATGTGCGGTTCACGCGTCCGCGAACTGGGTGTAATCGGCACACATCTCATGTCCGCGGTTCATTCGGGGGCTGGTAGCCGCTTTCGTTTCGGAAACAACGCTGCAGTGAGGAAAGAAGTTAGAGTCGACAGAAAGAAAGCACGAGGAAAGAAACGAAGAATATATAAAAAAAGGAGTCACTTCACGTCGCGGAGTGAACTGCTGGAAGCAAGGCCGCCGGTTTGAGAAAAGTTTCTCTCTCAAGGTTGCTCCCTGCCTACGCTTGGTGTTGCGGGGTCCCAATACGCGATCCGCATATCGATCCACATCCATCTAGAGGAGTTGCAGGTACGTGCCGTGCTCTCTCGTAAACCGCGACCCGGATAGGACGGCGACGAAGTTAGCAGCACTTCTCTCGGCGCTGTCGCGCAGTCGGCAACGTAATCGAGGCGCTTTTCAAATGCACTTAACAAGCTAGCGTGCCGAATTCAGAATCGAATCCCGCTGCTTGAATTTAGCACCGATTCTTTTTATTTCCCACTGAACCGTCAGTTTCACGTTGGAAGTAAGGGCATCACGCTGGGAGTCGCACCACCTGTGTATACATAAAATGATGGGCTAGTTTAATCGTTTAATTTTTTAAATGTCGCCCTAATAGGGTACCCACTTAATTAGTGAAATATGCGTATTGAATGCCCATATTCTTTTCTTAAATCAGTGAGAGGACTCGCTATTTCTATGGCGTCAGCAGTCTGGACACAAACGTCCCTAAGACCTGTAATGGCTTGTCAAACGCCTTACGGATTGCTAGGAACAAGTGCCAAAAAAATAATGGTAACAGAGGGCCCACTGACTTACGTTCGAAGCTCATCAAAACGCTGGTAGAACTCTGCAGTTTTCGCAAAAAAAAAATAAAAAAATTGTACCACAAACTGACACATGGGAGACGAAAAGGAAGAAAAGATCGATGTGTGTTTATTGCAAATCCGTACGCAGCGAATTAATACGCTTCAAGTCACGACAACAGTCCTTGCATTGTCAGGGCTCGTAGAGAAAAGAAGTGAGATGTCGTGCGCTGTGTTATGCATTCATGCAAATGAGGAACCCATGATGCAACGCAGAGCACGTGGGTGATGAAACCCCTGTTTTCTTAACCTCACAGCTTGGTGACACGACTCATCTCGAATTCCGAGCACGTTCGATTGGAAAAAACGTTCGTGCACATCGCCTAGCCATCCACTCAGCGCATAGTGAACTGAAGGGAGCATCGCATTTCGTTGGCGTCGTAACTTGACGCGATTAAATTCGGTCTCGTCCTCCAACAGGTTTTCTTTTACCTCCGTGCAGTGATGACATTAGAGTCGGACTGCGCTTTCCACAAAGGGAGCTGCGTTGAGATTTTTCGCCACAGAGTTCCGGTATGCAGATGCCGAGTATGGGCGTTTTGCTAAGGGATTAGGGAATTCCCTGAGGAGCTTAATGTATAGCTAAATAACACCCTGCTATTGCGATTTTATCTAATGGCACGCATTTACTACGCGCGATATATTTTGCGTTACCTAAAAGCACATTTCCTCAGAGCGGAATACCAATCCTTCCTCCTACTCCTTGCATTCCAAGAGCTTTAGCTTTCTGTATTACCAAGGCGTCTGACTTACACCGCACTCCTTTACTTAAGGCTTAATGATGGAGTGTTTCAACAGTAGTCAAAACCCTGATGATGTATTTGCTTTCGACATTTATTTGAACGCCGACTGCAAGATGGGAGGAAAGCTTGAGGCAGCTGTCAGCCCAGCGAACAAGAATGTTGTCAGCCTTTGTGGCCTCTTGTTCTCACAGTACAATGCGTCAATAAGACCTGGTGATCATGAAATGAATGTGGCAGATTGTCAGGAAATATATTTCGCACAGCGTATCTTATAAACAGGGAAAACTTGGTGAACAATCCGCACCTGAAATGGTGAATAGCTTCATTCTCATCAAACGAACCTGGCTTTCTGTTTTTTTTTTCACGAGAAGCCCAATACGCAACATTACTCAATTATGATGCATCTGCTTACGAGACGTTCTTTATTAAGAATAAGAAGGGAAAATATTTAGATTAGGAGTGATGCAGTGCCTTGCCGTCTCAGGCCCGCGAAATCTAAGGAGTGCTTAAAGCAAGGCACTCGACGAAAAAGATATTATCTATAGGCTTTCTAAAGACAAATCCTATAGATTAGTCCATAGGCAAAACAAACTCAAAACAGAGTTATAGACGCTTTATAGATTTATAGGCGTCCACTTTTAGCAGACTTTTGTTTATAGACAGTCTATAAACAAAAGGAAATATCGATAGGAAGGCAATACAGTCTATACATAAGACGTCTGTAGACTATGAATAGACACAAGGAAATATCTATAGGAAAGCAATAGAGTGTGTAAGAAGTCATAGACAGTCTGTAGACTATTTTAATAAGGGCACCACAAATGAACTTGTTGCGATGCCGCAACGTAGGCACGCATGCCAAATGAGCAGAAGTCTCACCTGGAGTCCACTAATCCGACACTTTCTTTCCGACACTACGTAAAAGTTGTCAGCTCGATCGTCTGTGCGCCGTCCTTTGCGCGTTTGCATCAATCTCAGTTAGCTAAAGACCTGCGACTTTTGGGTCCGACAGCTGCCGTGCGTGGCGTGCGCCAAAGGGCCGATAAGTATCCTGCCAAGCTAATCTGCTCGCTGGGCACGCGCGCATTAGAGATGCCGAGAGCTCCGGTATTGGTTCGCCGTCAGGGACACTCCGCCGGCCGCGCGTTTACTTGCTCCGGCAATGTCACGGCCGCCGGCGAAGGCGAGCTCCTATCACCCGGATTCGGCAAAGCTTCCTTAATGGGCATTAATTAGCAACAGCCTAATAAAACTGCACTCTGTACGTAAATTTCTTGGCACGGAAGTGGAAGGCGGTACCAGAGCTCAGGGACACTACCATCAAAGGATCCCGCGGGTACAGGCGGGCTCAGTGTGACCAGCAACACCCAAGATGCGATGGGAGCTTGCGTCAAAACGAGCTCAGTGACGGCGAAAAGTGCGTCACTTCTTTGCCAGTAGAGGGGGTAGGGCTCCGACCAGTGTGAATCATAGTCAGTCGCTGCTATGCAGCGAAAACCGTAGTACGGTCACTTCTGGCGCCTTGCAGCTTATACTGAATACGACTTTTCGCGGTTCGCGAGTGACTCGCTGCCGTCACTCTGGTGGTCGTGGTATACCCTGGCGCACATGGGGTGAAGTTTTGGACATGCCTAAAGCGCTAACAACGTTGAGCACTCCACCTGAGATTTCCTGACTCAAAAGCTTCCTTTTCAGCGGAAGCATACTGTGAGAGACAGGGCATTGGCATCACTTCATTGCAAATGCTGCTGCAGGGAGGGATGCTAAATAACGTGTGTGTTGACACTTTCTTTCGCGTATGGCCGATAGGGCGAAAGTGGCAAAATCTGTTTGTTTTTTTACTTTTTTTTGTTCAGGCCATGGCTTCATGCCTGCCTTTTCATAAAACCCCAGATCAGCCTAGGCAGCGTGGGGGTCATGCTTCCAGTAGATGTAGCGAAGAAGGCGAGCGTACAGCGCCGTCTTCCTAGAACGCATGCTCTCGCCAGGCGTAAACGAACGCCGTTGTTTATATTGACGTCACAGGTGTGCTATAGCAACAAAACTTGAGTGCTTGGCTCACGCGTTGTTGTTAAAGATTCATAACAGCCTGTAACACGAGGCCCGCGCAGGTGATAAGCTAGATGCAGCGGTTTTCGCACCGCCAGCGCGTCGCTTGTTGATGACGGCAAACGATGTCACGAGACGGCGCAGAAAACATTGATGGCCGCGCTTTCGAGCGCTGCGACAGTCGAGCAGTCTGCACGCCCTGTGAGACATCCAAATAGCATATTCTTGACAGAAGACACAGAGTAACACCAGAGAACCGTAACCACGCCAGAGAAGAAATGTTCAAGCGAGAAAAGGATCGCAGTGAGAAACACGCGAACGAGTGTTCATTATGCGCCGGTGTATACGCGTGTGTGTTCCGACGCACAGCGTCGGGAGTCGGAGGTCGTAGATATTTGCTTCATGACTGCATAATACTGCTCTCGAAGGTGGCTTGCGATGCGGCCGCTTTATTCCTGTGTGGGTGTAGGCCACGATGCTGCGCCATTTTGTTGTTGCTCCTGATTCGTATGTAACGCAAGTCACGTGTGCTCTATCCTGTGGCTGCACGGTTTTGTTTACCGGACCGTATGGAGTTTGTGTTCGTAGCAATGCACCTGTAGTGCCCTCCCGCGCTGAGCAACGCAGTGTTTTAAGTTTATTCCGGGTTCTAAGCTTCGGATGGATTTACTTAAGACCCGGAAGCTCAGTGTGCCGCCCGTGATGAACGATTACTCCTTTTAGGATAGGGCCCGCATTTTGGCATCGCTAAACGCAAGGTTGGTTAGCAAGTGGCACATGCTCCGTTAGAGCTTCACACCAATAAAGCCCTTTTCCGAAAAGTTCATATGGCCCAAGTGATCCATCATGTTCACAGCCTCTTTCCTTAGTTTCCTTCTTCCTTCACCGGCCCATAGGTAGACAGGGCATGACGAGCCAAACTGGCCTGGCAAGCCCTTGCTTCGAAACTATGGACACTTTGAGAAGGTTGTTAGTACCTAACACGGATTCGCTTAACAACACCGGGCGCATTTTTCCGGGGTGTCATCTCTTCTTTCAACAGATTAACGAAAAAATAGAGAGGATGGGTCTTCGGGGAGAACATTAGCCTCTGTGCATGAATCATGTGGGCTCTGTTACCGAGCGTTGTTATTTCTTTATCTAATTTTGGCTTGTAAGAGGGGCAGATGATTGCGGCGCAAGCCTTCCAAAGTATTGCAAGAACACATATGCCCATTCATGACTCCATTATCTGGGGCAAGAAACGCACTTATTGAATACAGATGCTCAGTAGAAGAAATTTTCTATACCTTGTGGTACCAATTAAATATGGTTACGTGAACGAACGGACACCAGCATATGTATACTCGCTCTGCCGGGGAGGAGACCACAAGCTCTATCTCTGCCAAAGTCCTCTCTCTGTCGCTTTGCTCGGCCAACAATTCCTGCCACCACGATTCCATAGGTGAAAGATGTACAGTAGTCCATGGTGCCTGAGGGAAGGCGACAGCGCAGTGACAGTGAAGACCTCGCGAGACGTGATTATCAGCAAGAGCACGAGGGCAGGACAGACATGCCTCCACGTCTAGCGCACTTTCGATACCACAAATGCCACCGATGACAGCGCCGCTGCTCGGCAACGCTCCAGCTCTTTAGCCACTGTCGCTGTGAGCTCCAAATTTTTAGCAAACTCTACACGAAGCAACGTCTTCATAGACGCCTTTATAGCCGTATCATGGCTCATCACATCCGGGTTGAAAACGTACGCAGATATTCGTCGACGAGACATGTGTTTCCTTTCTTCTTATCATGTGGACTCCCTGGAAAGCCTGCACCTTGCCGTTGGTGTATTGCTAACAGCGGCCATTAGTGATCACGGAGTCAGTCTGACCAGGTTTTTTTTTTACTTCGAATGAACGGAAGTTGTACTGCCCTGAGCAGCAACGTAAAGCAGACCTCGCTCTTTCTTCGCTGGAACTTTCCAATTCACCTTCCCCATCGCCATCCGCAGCATCCAAGGTCGACTCTATCTGAGTCACGTTGGTTATAATACTAAAATCAGCATGTTCGCAGGGGCAGCAACGGCTGGGAAACCCGCGGCCCCGCAAAGCCCACGAAAACGAAAAAATAAGCGGCCCTGTCTACATACTCGGTTATATTTCTAGGTTATGCGGCATAATCTCTGGGTCAAAACCGAAGCGCCCGCTGGTCACCACGGAGAAGCCAAACAGGCAACACACCGCGCAGGAGGCATGCACGCGCCCAAAAAACGCGAAGCGTTTATAATACTATCTATCCCTGCTCCAGTGTCGTGCGTATCTTTTTGATCTTGTTCTTCTACCGACGAGAGCTCCCGGGCCATTTTCCTATAACCAGTTCACGATGTTCGACACTACCTCTATAGAAGCCAACTTGTACTTGCTCGCGTTTCGCGGGTTCTGAAAAAAAAAAAATTAAATTCAAGAGAAAGAAACAGCTGGCCTTTTCACGGGCCTACCTGGCTGCCTACCTGGGCCGCCTCGGTTACAGTGGGATTGTTATTCGCGCGTGCCTGGCCTTTCCAGTCGACTGTTCCCCTGTTCTTCTCTCTTTATACCGCGCGTTTTCTTTCGCCTCTAGCCCGTTTTGCCGCCTCTTTTCAGGGGTCCGCTCCTTTCTTGGTCTGTCTTTCGTTTCTTTCTCGCTCCTTCTATCTTCACCGTTGCAGTTCGTGCCGATGCCTTTCTTGTTTTCGCCACTATATGTGCGCGATATATAAGCCTCGCAGGGTGCGTGGACGTTAAACGGCCGTGCGGCCACGTAGTGGGGGACCGGCTCACCCGCGCGCGCGGACTTTTTTTGCGGACTTTTTTGCTGCTCCCCGGCTGGCCGACCTAGATCGGCCCCTCCGTTAAGCGATGCCGGGCAGGGATAGGGCACTACGGCGCGCGCGACGGCCCTCGTAGACGGAGCGAACGCCACCCGCGCGAGCCTGAGCGGGCGCGCACCGAAATCCGCGGGATTCGGTGGCGAAATTTCGCCCCCGAGCTATTACGTGCAGTGCGAAGCAGGGCGTTTGAAAACGAAGCTCTCCGTGTGTGCTGTTGTGTACTGAGATCCAGTTTGATCGTTGTCAGTACCACATTGGTCGCCGTTCGCACCCGCTGGGCCGCGAAATGGGAAGGCGAAGCCTGTACGGTATAATACACGTAAGCGATGAGGCGCTGCGAGGCGGGAAGCTGTCAGGAGAATGATGCAATTCTTCCTTTTCAGAGGTTTTTGCTACTGGTCCTAAACGGGCGTTTTGGAGGCACTGAATGTTGTTTTTTTTGTTTTTTTTTTGTTTTTTTAGCTAGAGGCCGCTCGTTCCAGCCGTTGTAGCTTGGGTCATTTATCGTGAGTGCCATTCAATGGGAGCCGATTGACAGTGGCAGCAGTAATTCAGACACGCCCCTCAAAACTCGTACCAAACAATGCGCCTCTAACCACAGAATAACTGTTTCAAGAGCACATTGACAGCAGCTTGTCACACTAAAAAGTGGGCGATGCGTATTGTAACCGGCCTTAGTGATGCCTTCACATACCTTAAGCTTTTTTCTTTTTTTAAGAAAACGAAATAGCCAAGGTATGGGACCTAGGTACGGGACCCCCGCGACCGAACAAGTTTTATATAAAAGCACATAAATTCTTCCAGATGTCGCAGTCGCTCTGACCTGCGGAGATTCCGCCAAGCTGTTGCGCTTTAATTCCGTCACTCAGTCGCGCGTCATTCCCACTTCGTTTTTTTCGCTTAATGTGTACCTCTTTCCAAGACGCGCCTCAGCGCGTGATTGGCTGGCTTTTTCTTTGCGGAAACTCGTGGCAGCTGGTGGCTGAATTTTCTATGTCACTGAATACGTTTGCCTCCTGCTATGCAAATGACATTGCCTTGCTTTGTGCGGAGATTCACAGCGATCCAGGTCCCTTCCACGATCATGAATATATAACGAGGCGCATTTTGATTTTAGCTCAAAATGGAGATGTGTGATTTTTTCAGCCATCACCGGCCTCAGTAAAGCATGGGGAGACAGAACTGTTAAACTGTTATTCCAAGTTACAGCTACTTGTTTCCTTTTCGCTCATCGCCGTCCTGAGAAACAGAGGACGCATACCTAAAAAGTGATCTGTTAATTGTCCAGATTACGCCAATACTCGGCAGCTTTTCCAGTAAGGACCAGCAGTTAACATCGCGCACGTACAGTCGGTGTCAAAAGTTCATGGGCTGTGTGCACTAAAGTGCAAATTTATTATAGCGCTGCCTCGCTACCCCAATGGCCTGGTTTTGATAACAGCCGACGGAGCATAAAAGTAATCTCATACGATAGGCAACTAGATCTTCTTTTATTCTTTGCATGACCGCACTGAAATGAATTGTTCTCTTTTTCCATGCCACCGCATCCCAAAAACTTTCGCAACCGACTGTACACAGTTCCCGCCATTCTGTTTCCTTTTTGGAGTGCTGATAAAGCAGGCAAAAGAGGTAAATGCGCTCTTGAACATCGCCACGGTATGCTGATTGCAGCGTTGGCTTTATCTGTTATACGAGACGTTGTTATAGCTCGCAACACTTGGTTCCTGCCACTCTCTTCAATTATGCTACTAGTTTCTGCCACATCACTCTGCGTTTCTCGTCGCGGTACCTAGCTAAGTGCTCACTTTAACGCAGGAGCTGTGCAATGTACAAGCAACGGATTCTCGGATAGCGAAGACGCTGGGAAAGCCGTAAACACGCTGAAAACGATCTGGACGCCAACTTCCTGTTTTCCATGCAGCGATTCTAGCGAACGCGATGAAAGAGCGTTCGCTGTTCTCTTCATACGACACAAACGGACCAAGCACACAGTTATTTCGGAATACATCTTCCGTATAGGATGCGTAACTGGGCGACCTCGAGTACCGCGAAGTTTGCATTCAGTAAGAAGTTTCAGAGAGAATTCCAGATCGTACTTCATTGGAAGCAGTGTAGCTTCCAGGATGTGGCGCGCCTGCTACCGTAAGTTTGTGCCATGCCGGTGCTGCGTCCGCCCGACACTGTGTGTCGGAGGACCAGACTGGCAGAAGGGCAGTGTTCGGCCCTTAGCAAGACAAGCGATTTTCCCCTTCGCTGAGAGCAGCGCCTTATCAGTGCTGCGTCGACGTCCTGTCGGCATCTCTCTCTGTTCACTGCCGGCGACGTAGTACTTCCCTCCTACGTTCGCGCGACGGATGAGCTGCTTCGGGACTGTGCAGCTTTCAAGGAATGTCGGCGGTTGACTGACGCAAAGGAGGAAGGAACCACGATCGGATTTCTTCGTTGACGGAGGGCTCTTTCTTTGTGAAAAAAAATAAACATGAAATGTTGATTCTTTGCCTATTTTTTTGTCCCCGTCTCCGAAGTTGGAAGAGGAAAGAGGAATAAATATGTCGCTAGGCTTCCTGGCGACTGTCTTTGATAGCCGTTGTGCCCTTTTGGACCCCATTGCTGGCAAAGATGACGTACGAACTCGCGCATGCTAGAGATTACGAACTTTCTTGGGCATAGTTAATTAAAAGACTAGCGCATAAAACTAGGACAAAGACAGAGAAGGAGACAGGACTTAGCGCTCGTCCTGTCTCCTTCTCTGTCTTTGTCCTAGTTATATGCGCTAGTCTTTTAATTAACTATGTCAAACCAACTAGCCCAGCTTTCCGCCTTGATTTCTTGGGCAGCTTTTTCAGTTCGCCCTTGCAGCAAGTCGCGTAGACAAATTAGACGAGGTGGTGGTGGTGAAAACTTTTAATTACTGAAATAGAGTTTGGGAGCCACAGAGTGGCCCCGCTACATGGTCGGCGTCCCTAGTCCGGGACACCGCATGACAATGCCCCGTCTCTAGCCCGTTTCACCAGAGCCCTTTGGGACTCAAGCGAGGAGCAGTTGAGAAGGGCAGTCTCCCATGCCTCTCTGGAAGGGGAAGGGGGGAGGTGGGGATTTTGAGGACATGCCCACACCATGTGGAAGATATCACAGGTCTCCCCACAGTGTGGGCATCGCCCATCCGTGTTAGGATCGTAATGCTTTAAGATTGCAGATTAGACGAAGGCAATAACCTGAGCTTCGAGGATTTTCCGCGCCATCATGCGTAGGAAAATTACCACCATTTCTTGATCTACCTCAAAATTACCGCACACTTGTCGAGGTGAGGGGCTTGGGATATAAAAGACGAATTGCAGACGGGGGCGGGGGCGGCGACTTCAGTACGTTATTCGTGGTGCCTGAAATGCTGATAATGATGGTATTGACCGCAGTTATGGTGCATGTCAGTGAACGATGGAGAAACGAGCTCAGTGCTAGGGTTCTCACAAGAACCTTGGCTGTGACAAATCATCTGCAGGGTACCGGTGCTTCGGCATCCATATATACTTACCTGAAAGTTTGTTTCAATTTGTAGGGCCGTATTAAGCCACTCGCTTGCTTGCGAGGAAAGAGAGCAGAGAAAATCTAGCTGGAGAAACTGATGATTTCATAAGAACTGGCACACGGAAAGCCATTTAAAGGTGGCAGGGAGAGGTTCTTTCAGAAGAGGAACAAATGAAAGAGGAAGCTCGAAGGGGAATGTGACAATAGAAGGCGTAAGTGTAATGCGTAATATGTAACCATGTTCGCTGTGACGTGCGAATGCTTCCTCGCGAACAGTTGCCCGGCAAGCAAGATGGCACATGAGACCCGAAAAGGGGACTGAGACACTCCGTTGAGCGAACAATGCGCAGCAGCTACGTCTGCCACATTGCCGTCTCTCTTTTTGAGCATTGTCTTCATTAACCTGTCTTAGAAACTAGCCCAGCTGTCCATCCTTTTCGCGAGGCAGTCAGGTGAGAACCAGGAGTGCTGTACACCTCGGGTACGTCGCGCACTCGAGACCAGCAGGGTCCTCGAGGCCCTCGAGTTTCAAGGTTGTAGAGACTCCTAGAAAAAAAAGAAAGGAAGAAAGAAACAAAGGAAGAAAGAAAGAAAGAAAGGAGAGAAAGAAAGAAAGAAGGAAAGGAAGAAAGAAGGAGAGAAAGAAAGAAAGAAAGAAAGAAAGAAAGAAAGAAAGAAAGGAAGAAAGAGTGAAAGAAAGAAAGAAAGAAAGAAAGAAAGAAAGAAAGAAAGAAAGAAAGAAAGAAAGAAAGAAAGAAAGAAAGAAAGAAAGAAAGAAAGAAAGAAAGAAAGAAAGAAAGAAAGAAAAATATTCAGTAAGCCAGCGTCGTAGACCTCCTGGGTTCAAGACCCCGTACTCGTGAACGACGATCCCTCCTATCGCAGTACAGTGCGAACTTTTGAAGACAACGCGCCTTGGAGGCACGATGAACAAAGGTGCTCCAACGGCAAGGAGAACAACGCGAGGCCTTCTTCTCGGCGTTTTGCGTGCAGCGCTGTGCGCGCAATGGGCGTGCATATGTAAGCGCGACCGCGGAATCTGGCCCCTATTGTGCCGCTGTAGCGATGCCAGAACGCAGTCGGCGTCCCAGCCGCGCACACGGAGCCGGTTTCCGAGCTGCGTGGACAGTGGCGCAGCTGCAACTTGTCGCTCGCTGCCAGCGGGCACACTCGCGCGGAATGCGCCGCCGAGCATCGAGTGACGATAGGCACGAAGCAGCGGCCTCGTTATGTGCGCTGCTAATCAGTGAGTGGGCTCGTTGCTCTGTCGTTTAGGAAAGCGGTCGTTAAGCTGAATGACTGCCCGGTGTTTATTTGGTGACACTGTCATTTAATACGGCAACCGCCCCGCACGAATGAACTGCTTGGTTAGTTTGTTTCATTTGCTTTTTTATTTTTGCTTTCGTTGCACGTTTTTTTTTTTTGTGTAAAAGCCATCCTTTGCTACATTGTTTTGAAGGAAGCGTATGAACACAAGCTGCTTGATTACATAACCCTTTCTTTCATAGATTTACAGCTGCGTATTATGCTATGCATCTGATCTATTTATATATTTATTTGTTTATTTATGGTAGCGAGAGCTACATTGGCCGTATTCTCGCCGTTTCGCCGTGGCCGGTGGCCACACCGCGAACTGAGACGTTGCCTAGCAACCGCCGTAGCTGGCAGTGCCGCTCACCGCGTCATCTGGCATGACGTCAGAGGAGGAACCGATGAAACCGCGTTTTAACAACAGGGGAGGAGCCGATGTTGCATCGTATACGTATATAGAAGGTGCGGCTGGGTGGGATTCGTCGGCAGATATGGAAAGTGAGTCGGAGAGACTGAAAGAAGACAGGCTTCGTCGTCGGAACGAAACCAAGAGGAGGCAGCGAGCCGAGGAGACGGAGGAAGCACGAGCAAACAAACGAGAACAAGAACAAACAAACAAAAAAACAAACCTTGGCCTCAAAGTACTGTGTCGGAGCCATTGAGACGGCAAAACCTAAACACTGAGACGTACCGAGCTAAACGATAAAGATGTAACCGTAGAGATAACTAAGCTAAACAGTATGGTTAACAGTACCTCTCGCTGCGCACATCCAGACATAACTTCAGTTAAGCCACAGCCAATTTTTTTACATTACCCCTCATGGCCAGTTGCATTGCAGAGAGGGAGTGGTAAATGTACCAAAACGGAGAGAAAAATACAGTTGGTTACATGAATGTTGTATAGCACCCGAATATACAATGTTAGCTAGTGCTACGTCGTACTGCTCATTACTTGCAATGCCAGCAACCTCTGCGGGAAGGTGGTTCCAGTCACATGAGTTTCGCGGTAGGAATGACTGCGGGAAACATTTCGTGTTGCATGACACAATTCTGACTTTGCGATTCTGATCAATGCGGCGGGATACATAAATTGCATGAGGATATTAGGTGACTACGTAGAGTGGGATGATGATGCAACTGGTGGAACAGGGCGATATCAACACTTTAGTACCCGATGTCAGCGATGGGAGGCAGAGATTAGACTTCATAGTAGTTATACTCGTTGTGCGGTTGTGTATAGCAAGAATGAAACGTACAGTTATTTGCACCATCTGGAGATCATTAATTAAGTTGTCACGAGTAGGGTGCCATACAGGTGTTGCATACTCGAGTTTGGATCGTAACCCAATAGTTTCAAATTAAAAGGAACAAGTTCATTGCCTGCATAAGCATCGATTGCCCGTGTGCTGAGGAATCTTCTATTAAAGCTTTCAAAAGAAAACAAAGATGAGCCGTGATCTCTAATGAACGTTGCAATTAAACCTACCAGCGTGGGATTAGAATAAAGCGAATAAACCTGGGAAGGGATATCACGAGGAGAGAACCGCGAACAAACTGTTTTTGTTATCGCTCTTTTTGGCGTGCTTCATACTCACATGCTACCCCTATAACATCCACATAGAATATCAAAGCGCTTCAACGGCGAACCTAACGCCGGTAACGACGGCAATGTTGACGAGGTGCTGGAAAGGGACAATGCGGTCATCATTCATCTAATTCAGAATCAATGCCTCAGGTTGAGTCACAGGTGAAGGGACGGCGCGAATTAGTGCAGGGAAAGCCACTCAGGCCACCAAATAATTGCTTTCATCGTCGACCATGTCACTACCACTGCGTGACTGGGGGCCTTTTCCTTACCCTACCAGGGGTAATGGGCCACCATTACCCCCGGTGGCCCATTACCTCCGCCTTGTGTCAGCCGCAGCCACCCATTCCCTCACTCTACCTGCGGCCACTCTTTCTCCACAATTGTACCCGAGCCCCTGCCTCCCGTTGACAACCTCGCAGCGAAGGCGTTTCCACATCATTTGCTTAGCTGGTATGCTGAAACGCAAGCCAGGGACAAACGAGATAGAAAGCTTGGCCACAAAAGCCAACGAGACAAAGCGCGAGCACGAATCAGTGGGTTATCGTGCAGTATGAATAGCTCGGCAGCAATATTCTGGCATCTTGCTCGCTAATTCAGGGTTTTTTGTGCAGGACAAAATATTGACCAATCTAGGAAACGAAGCCGAAGACCTCCACTGCGGTTCGTGGTGACTGCAGCTCCAAATGAAGATCGTTGCATATAGGCTTCACGTCTACAGCGTAAGCGATTTAATAAGATGTCCAACTCTAGCGTTGCATTTACGAATTAATGTTTTACTGTCCCAGACTCCTTCACGGGAAGATTTTAACAGCTTTGCCGTTTCTTGTAGCTACTGACGCTTACGCAGATCGAAGGGTCTGTTTTCCTGTCTTCTTAGCCCAGTCGCTTGTCTCAGAAAACCGCAGTCCTTTTGGTCCAAGCAAAATTCAAGGTGCCTTCCCTTTGATACTATTTTATAGCGTTCGCTTTTAGCTCACTGCTTAAAAATGCGGCCTATAGGCGGAGCCGTCCGCACATCCCTCTGAATAACCGGAGGGAGCACACTCCCGGTGAGTTCCCCTCCGTCCCCCGGGCACCCACCGGCAGAAATGCATCTCCCATCTGTGATCCCAGCAACTCCTAATTAGCACCTCTCGCACCTCATAGGGGCGGGGGGGGGGGGGGGGGGGGCTTAGTAGTTATATAATCTGCTCTAACATATACTCTAATATGTCTCCATTTCTTCGCGATCACGGCCCACACAAACTGGTTCATTCGCATTAGAAACTAGGAACCTTCTTGTGATTTTCTGTACGCATATGACTGGTTCGTAAGCACGTTTTGTTTGTATTGTAACAAGATCCTGAATGCTACTTCGCTTTTCACACCTACTTTCACCCGTATGATTACTTTCTTTTATTTGAACGCCATGCACTGCACCACTGCTTCTGCAAACAGTCAGCCTCCAGGCCCGACCGGCCTACTTTCTTGAAAATTGCTTTCGCACCTACGCTGCCGCTCGCTCTAGCATTCATCGTCAAAATGGAAAGGGGGCGTAAGGTGAGGCAGAACGCTTGATTCGAATTAAAAAGAAAGCGCTTACCCGAACGTGGCAGGCTGCCAACGCCGACAGCGATAAATGGAGCAATAAACGGATCCTTGGGAGGGGTTTCGTACATCGAGTCTGGTCAAGAGCGGATGCATGCGGTCGGGACGGCGGAAGCCCTAATCTAAAGAAAGAAATTTTAACCGCTGAGTTATCCGTGCATGTTCCGCTCTGCTTCAGACAACGCGCTGGGGGGCCTGCCAGCTGTGTCCTTCGCTTCTCTGAGTCATGCAAGCTCCTATGCGCGCGATCGCCAGAATCGGACACCTTGAGCCTTCGACACGCTGTCGCGTGGCCTTGCGGCCAGAAGGGCTCGCTCTGATTATTACTAGGCCTAACGACAGGCACGGGAACAGTCATGTAGTTCTGAGGTGACAGTGCTGAAGAAAACAGTGTACCTTGCGAGGGTCAGGCAACATTGAGAGTGCAGTAATTATAGTGTACAGCCTGCGTTAAAATTAGGCATGTCACTGCGCACTTGACAGGGGCAGTTGCCAGGCCTTGTAGCGATTAAAGACTTGGCGATGCCGGGAGCCTGAAGGAGGTGTAAACGGAGTATAAATGACGCGGCATTTCCCACTTTTCGTAGCTTAGGACAGCGTGGAATAACAGAGATGGCCGAACACTAAAAAAAAAAAAAAAGTCGGCCAGATTAATAGGTTAGCCATAAAAATTGTGCCGACGTGTCGGCTGACTTTCAGAGCAATTACAAGTTCAGGGCACATAAAATACACGAATCAATGCCTGATTGGCTTGGGAACTGTCAACAGAGACAACACGCGTTGGTGCGTTTGTTAGGAGAAAACACCCTGGTAAGGAAGGTTTTCAGGCTTGACAAGGTTGAATAAATACTTGACTTATCCTGCTTATTTAAACCGACTGAATCTATTTCTTTTTCATCATTAATAACGAATCATCTTCCTAGTTTCTTTCATTTGTATTTTTGCTGCTCTCTTTGTATTGTGAAATGTGATATTACAATTAGGAACTGTCTCTTAGTTTGTAATCATTCAACCTGTTGTATGCCTGCACACTTAACACTGTTACACTTATATTCCAGACATTCACGTTATTTGTTACTTGTATTGTGAAATCTTTGCCGTGTTTATAGATATAGTTCTATTAACCCACTCCCCTGTGTAATGTTCCAACCCTTGAGGGTATCAATAAATGAAATGAAAGTGTCAATAAAAGAGTTATTAAGGGCTCGAAAACAACAGTTTATAGGATTAATTCTACCTCAAAACGGAGGGGGGGGGTGGGGGTCTTCTCTGACGCAACCCGTGCGAATCAGGCGGCTGTCCTATCAGGTGAACTACTATCAAAATGTAAGGCCAAAAAGCGCGTGGGAGAAGTACAATGGCTAGGCTTGTACATTCGACCTCGTGCGCAGCAGCTCGTGTGGGTAGTCTTAAAGTTGTCGCTTTTCAGGGAAGTTAACTCATCTATAAAACACGAATACATTCTGAAACGACTAGCCAATAAGGAGTAGGTTAAATCGGCCATTCACACATTAGGTGCAGAGATATGTCGTTTGGCCTGCAATGCATTCAGTACATTGTTCGCGTAGCGTATCCCAAACGAACGCACGAAACGAGGGGAAACTTCAACTCCACTCAGCGAACCAGCGACGCAATTGCGCGATACTAGGGGCGTTCCAGTAGGGCATGTCCCGGTCTAGGGGCTCCAGTTCGACTGATGGCGCGCCTTTAAGAAACGCTTCGATACGGACGGCTGCCTGCGCTTCCTGAAAACGGAAGAATGCCTTCGCGAGGGATTCTTAACAACACGCCGAAATGGGAATAGACGGAAAACAGCTGTTACACACGCCGCTACCAGCCGGATGTGCGAAGCAAGGTCGACCTCGACCGCGCAGCCCTCGTTGGCAGAGTTCATCACAAAAAATTTGCTCCAAGAAGGGGAACATCGAGACGCTTATCAAGGCAAAGTGTGTCAGGATGGGGTATTCGGGGCTCGAGTGGAAGAAGAAGCAGCAGTTCGCGTATTGCTACGCGCATCGAGCAGCTTTCGGAGGGCGGCCTTAAACAGGCAGCATTTGTATGCGCCCCCTTCACACCGCCGCCACCCTTGGCAGTAGTACGTACAGGTTCTTCTCGGCGGCGTGATATATCCGAGGCGATTTCCGCGCCGGCCCTCGGGACGAGCTTCTGTCCTTTCCGTTCACTCGGCTGCCGGTGGAACGGGGTCGGCGCATTATCAAAAAAATTCGGGTCGCCCGCCGGCCGCCCGATACGTTAGCGGCTACGTGTGGCCCGTTCATTCTTGGCTCACCGCCGCCGCCGCCGACGACGTTCTGGTTACGGCCGTTCCTCTCTCCGGCACCTTCCTTCCCCTCTCCCCACCGTCTGAGACAGCCGCCACCGCCGCTGCACGTAACGTCGAGTCTGTCGCGCGGTGACCGGTTTCAACGGCTCCGGTCAGGAACTGGTCCCGAGATCGCCTCGCCGTGGGCACTCGCACATACGCACACACGCGCCCTGGCAAGACACGGCAGAGCTTTAAAACAGTACTATTCGCCGCTTTCTTCACGCGCGCCACGAGGCTTCTAGTCGGTCCGGCCTCGACGCATGATGGTCCTGATGGGCGTAATGATAGTGATCGAACTCCTTCGGCTGCGCCGCGCCTCGGTTTTGGAGAGACGCGCAGCCGGCGCGTGTTTCGCGATCCGCGCGTGCTTCGCTCCAGTTTTTTTTTTCTTTTTTTTTCTTCAGCGCTGCTCCGCCTGAGCCGGCGGTCGTTCGCTCCTGGAGGCACGCGTTTCTGTTTATGCCGTCGTCGCGCATATTAGCACCGCGTAATGCGTTGAGAACAAAGCCAATATATGCGTCAGCTTAATGTGCTTCTGTAATTGGTTGGAGCGGGCATGGTGTGCATAACCTGAATGCGGTATATGAGCGGAGGTGCTTTAGTGGGCGAGTCTTGAAAGGATGATCTCTTATGACCGACGCATTTTCTTTTTGAACTTTATTCGCGGAAGATGGCAGAGGTTCTGTGTGATTCGTAACATGATAATTTATTACTTGGAACGTCACCTCCCCCCCACCCTTCCTTTCTGTTAACCTTTATAAAATCAGCTTATTCCTAGAATTTGGGACAGGAACCGACTGACAGAGCGTTTCGACAATATTTTCAACGCCCTGAGACGCAAACTAAATCCGTATAGTTTCACGCAGTTTTTCAAAAGATAAATGCGAGGGGAGACATAGTGGAATATTTTTTATGTTTAGAACGCTTTGGAGCTTTGCAGCACTCCGCCTCTGCCCTCATCTTCTCCTCTTTCTCACTCGTTGCATATGTGGTTTTGGTTCTTGTCTCAGTTTAGCGAGCTCTCTAGTCTTGTCTCTGTAGAGGCGTGCTTTGTGATTGGCTATTATTGTCATGTGACTACAAGTTAGAAAATATTGATGCCCTTTTCAAAATAAAGGGCATTTCGCCTAGCACTCGAACAGTGAGTCTCTTCTCTTGTTCACCGGGGGCTTTCGCCCCCACTGTTAAGGCAGAAGCCTACGGCGCCCGTAGGCTAATTCCCCCCCTACCGTGTCCGTCTGAAGTCGGGAGGGGTTAGGAATGGCGACAGCGGGTCGCGCGCTTCGGATGCCGTCCAAGGCTGCGGGAAAGACCGCGACCGCCTTGTCGGGGACCAAGGGGCCGACGACCCCTTGAAAGGATCCCTTGACAAACATAGAAGTGGGGCTGGGGACATTAAGGTCGACGACTCCTTAAACCCCCGACTGTCTAGCTAAGCAGTGGCGCCTCCAGAGTCGGGCCCTGGCGTGCACTGGGCTCCGCCTACTTGTATGCGCAGTGCCACTGCAGCAGTATTGGTTGGAATTGGGCGAGAGCCGGTTTATTAAAGCTCCGCCCAATTATCGAGGGGATAAAAACCGCTGCAAACAAAGAGCGGGAGGAGCGCGCCGAGTCCCAGTCTCGGCCGCTTTTCGACGGCCTTTTTTTAAACAGCCTTTTTTTAAACGGCCCTTCTTTTAACAGCCTTTTTTGAACCGCCTTTTCTCTAAGTGTTTGTATTTTGGTCTCGTCTTCATTAAATAAGTCTTGTTGTCAAGAAGTTTGGAGTGGCTGCCCCAACCGGCAACGTGTCGCCGGACAAGCGGACGAAGTACCGCCGACCAACGTACGATCGGACCAACCGGCCATATAAGACCCTTTCCTTTTAACTGGTGCCGTGACCAGGATAGTCCGAGCGGCTTTCTGCGAGCGGTTGGAGGCACTACCTTCCGGAAGCCTGACGGGGCAACATCTTGGCGAGAAGCCCCGGGGACCAAGGTCCAAGTGAGGTGATTTCTTTGGGAGAGGCCTCGGAGCCAAGACTCCACGACAGTGCTGAGGAGCGAGTGAAGCGAGACCGACGGAGCGAAGCGCCGCGACTTCGGCGGCACTGTGCAACTTCGTCTGCCGGGAGGAAGTGATGGGCCTGCTGCGAGCTCGGGTATCCGGACTCACTTCTGAACCCTAGGACGCGATCTGCTGCTGCCACGGATCAAGTGCCATGATGAGTGAGTTTCCCCAGTCTCACTTTACTTGCCTCGTTAGCGCTTGAGCCGCAGGGTTGGAATTAACCAAGGCACAATGGCTGCAGTTGGCTGGCGGAGTGGATATGGCTGTGGGTATAGGTATGGCCAGGAGCGAGCGCAGATGTCTGAGGCCGAGCGAGCCAGGGAAAAGGAAAGAAGTGACGCGTATATTGAAGACCTCAAGCGTCAGTTAGCGATAGCCGAAGAGAAGCTACGCAAGGAGAGGAAAAGAATTGAGAAGGAGGAATGCTCACGGAGAGCGGACAGTGCACTGACGGAGACGTCACAGTTGCCGTCCTACCGTATTGTATGGGACGCTGATCAAACGCTGATCAAGGTAGTGAGTAAAGCGGATAGCGGCAGCGGCATGCAGTCGGTTCCGTTAGAGAGCAGTCAAGAGGAACCTCGGGTTCCTGCAGACGGTGCAGCGATCACTAGCGTCGAGGAGCCGCGAGTTGTGGAGTCAGGCATTATTGTTGACAAAGACCAGGAGTCCTTAAATCCCAAGGTGGAGGTGAGCTCCACGCACGTGCCTGAGGAAAATTCGACCTGTGATCAGACTGTGCAGGTCGAGTGCTGTGAGGCAGACGAGCATCTCATTAGCGATGCTAATGGCACTGATGAGCGCGACGACATGGAATGCTCGGCCGGCCGGGTTGCCCACTGCGACCTTTTGTGGCCAACTCAAGCACCAGTGGGCCAGGCAGGGTTTGATGAAAGCGACGTGTGTGTTCAAACACCATGCGCGGCACTCACAGCGGTGTCGGAGAAGCCTGCGGAACAGCTTGGTAGGCGAGGCTATTCCGAGCTAGAAAACTCAGATTCGTGTAACGCCGCAATGAGTTTGGCGGTAGGTGAATGGAGTCTGAGCAGTGACGACGACGAAAAATTCGTCTTACTCCCTGAAGGAGACGAAAGTACACCGCCGCTGATAGGGTCGCACCGCGACCCATGCCGCGATCACCTTGCTGTTTTGCGCAACAGGTGGATCGCAAACTCAGATGTCGCTGACGGTGGACTGGTTGAGCTGGCCGTGCCACTTTTTAAGAGGCCTTTTGTGAACGAGAGCTTAGAGGCTTTCGCGGAGACCTGCGCCCCTTATGCACGCACGGGAGGCGGCTCCGCCGATGTAGACAATGCGCTACGCAACTGGAAAGGACGAATGCGACGACTGTGCACGCTGCGGCACGTACTGTTCACTTTCATGCGAACAGGTGACGTGTTCGATCCTGGTGGATAGCGACAAACACCTAATGGCCACAGCCTTAACCCACTCTTGCCAGGTTGCGGTACGCGCAAAAATGCCTTGTGGCTTGAGCACACAATGGGGCAGTGGGTGAGAGTGGGGGAACGTGGTGGACTGTAAACTCAAGTGCATTGATGTTGGACTCCCATGTTACGAGTGTTTCGACCATTGTGGTTGCTTGTGAAAAGAAGTTAAGGAGCGTGAGTGTTGATGCATGCATCATGTGGTCTTGAACATGCTCTTTGTGCAGTTGTTAGTAGGACGCAGAAGCGCTCCTTTTTTATATTGTTCGTACAGCGCTCAGTTGAGATCCGTTTTTTTTTGTGTGCTGTCGGGGTTTATTATTTTTTTTTGCTGTTCACGGCCGGGTCTTTTGTACTTTTGCGCGCTTTGGTATGTTGTGTGTACGGCGAGCGTCCACCCAACATTCTTGGTGGGGAGGTGTTAAGGCAGAAGCCTACGGCGCCCGTAGGCTAATTCCCCCCCTACCGTGTCCGTCTGAAGTCGGGAGGGGTTAGGAATGGCGACAGCGGGTCGCGCGCTTCGGATGCCGTCCAAGGCTGCGGGAAAGACCGCGACCGCCTTGTCGGGGACCAAGGGGCCGACGACCCCTTGAAAGGATCCCTTGACAAACATAGAAGTGGGGCTGGGGACATTAAGGTCGACGACTCCTTAAACCCCCGACTGTCTAGCTAAGCAGTGGCGCCTCCAGAGTCGGGCCCTGGCGTGCACTGGGCTCCGCCTACTTGTATGCGCAGTGCCACTGCAGCAGTATTGGTTGGAATTGGGCGAGAGCCGGTTTATTAAAGCTCCGCCCAATTATCGAGGGGATAAAAACCGCTGCAAACAAAGAGCGGGAGGAGCGCGCCGAGTCCCAGTCTCGGCCGCTTTTCGACGGCCTTTTTTTAAACAGCCTTTTTTTAAACGGCCCTTCTTTTAACAGCCTTTTTTGAACCGCCTTTTCTCTAAGTGTTTGTATTTTGGTCTCGTCTTCATTAAATAAGTCTTGTTGTCAAGAAGTTTGGAGTGGCTGCCCCAACCGGCAACGTGTCGCCGGACAAGCGGACGAAGTACCGCCGACCAACGTACGATCGGACCAACCGGCCATTCCATTGCGACTTCTTTCCTTTTAACTCCCACCTTCAAATTTCTTCCACTCCCCGTCGCCTGCCTTCAAAAATAAAAAAAAATAAACGTAAAAATATGCTGTTTATACTCCCCATAACGCAGTAATCAAAGTCGTAGCGCTCTTTCAGCGTCCCTGCACACGATAATAGTTTACTATCGATTAGTTAGCCGTGACAATACGTAATCAGCGGCTGTCCTTGGCCCCGTGCGCCGGCAAGTGATTGTCGCAATCGTTGAGACCGGTATTGGTTGCGTTTTCGTATATTCCGCCATTTCTGCTCTCACGTTGTGAAACGCGGCACGTAACAGCAGTTTTTGCGTCACCGGGCGTCACTTGCGTCACCGGGCGGCCAACGACGTCTGTCTCGGTCGTGTGCATCCGCGGCGCAGCACCGATAAAACGGAAAGTGTTTCGCTGCGTCGCTCCCTGCGCGAGCCCAGCAAAGATGCCTCCGATAGCCGATCGGCCAGCCACTCGTCGCACGCGACCAAGCGTTGCGAGCGCTACAACGCCGGTCTTGCAACGCAGGCACCATCGGCGAGTGTCTGCTCGGTCGTAGCAGCGGTTGGAAGGACTTTCTCCACTGCACCCCGCCTACCCCTTCCTTTAAAATCCCCTCCCGTTTAATTCTACGGGCCCGCAACACAAGGGAAAAGACATGCTCGGGCGACCGCGGCGGCCTAATCCGCTGCTACCAAAGCGCGCCTTCGCTTTCCTGGGAGATTAGAGCGCTGAGGAACAGTTATCGGCCGTTGTGGTCAGCGCAGACGCAAGTCGTGTTGTTGACCTCGCGTCTTTCCTTTTGTGTTGCAACAGTCCGGTGTCCTCCGGCTAAAATCATTCATGCAGAGTTGGTGAGGAATAAGCTCTATAGGTTGCTAAACGTCCCGGGTCTACGCGACATCGCTTGGTGACTCCGCCAGGTGCGTATTTGCGCGAATCGTCCACTGAAGATTCCTCTCCATTTCCATGCTGAAGTCCGTCAGCCTCTCCTTGCTGTGGCGGATGGGTGACGACCAAGGGCAGTGTTTTGTAATTATTCTACTCGCGCCTCCTCGGTGCCTCAGTGGTTCCGTATTCTGGGATTGGATTGCGTTCTAAGTGGCGTGCTCTCCACGGAGGAAGTTTTACCGATTTTACTAGCCCTACTCGCCCTCACCTAAACTGGTGTATTGTTTACACCATCATGTGTACCGCTTTGATTGCATTAGAATTGCGATCAATATGAGACACTATCAAAGCTGTACCTGCGAACTCTCCATACCGCCAAGTTCGCCTCTGCACTGATTCTCAAAAGGCACACCCAAGCACGTTAAGAAAGTATGCGTTAAGAAAGAAGTCCATGCTGCTTGTGGACTATACACCGTGTCCATGCATGTTTTCAATTAGTGCAGGCTTCCATAGATTTGAACAATATTGCAGTCAATGCTACAACAAAACATACAGTTCCCCACCTACCTCTACCTTTTCCCTAGAGGTCACCACCTTCCCCATTTTTCATCCTCTGTCTCCCTAAGTTAGTGTACACGTGTCCTCGTTTCTTCATGGACGGAAAGCAATCCCCGGAATCTTACTCTGATGAGGGAGACTTCTCGGAGGGAGTTTAGGGGTCGGAGTGGCTCTTGCCTTGGCGGCTATTACTACGCTTAACCGTTGCCACACTGTGCAGTACTTGCCTTAGAGGCAGATTTCAGGTGCCTATCATGGATATATCCTGCAACTTCAGCGCTGCACGCCCGGGTTCTCCGCGAAGTTGGGATGTGCTAGAACAGTAACTCTCTCTTCCAATTTTAGCTCGTCGACAATGCTTAAGCTCGCAGTTTGTGTTTATTTGCACAAAACCGAGTTTCATGCCTACCGTGACCACCCTTTTTTTATGCGAAGCATATTACTAGAGCTACACTACAGCCCGTCGAGCGCGGCGGTGGAGCTACCATTGACCTTTAGCGTGACCACGTGACACCACGTGACAACATGACGTCACAGCAGAGGAGAGATGGGCTGCCGGCTCTCGCGGTCGGCCGCGGCGGTGGAGGCTCCACATCAGAGGCGCGGCGGCTGACCACGTGACAACATGACGTCACAGCAGAGGAGAGATGGGCTGCCGGCTCGCGCGGTCGGCCGCGGCGGTGGAGGCTCCACATCAGAGGCGCTGCAGCTGACCACGTGACGCTAAAGCAGCGGTATAAAGCTGAGCTTGCCTCGCTCTCCGGGCACTTACGAGGCAGCCAGGTGTTGGGATGCCGCCTAGAAGCAGGGCTGATTTGAACGAGAAGCGAAAGCTTCAGCGTGCCACAGAGGCCGATGAAGAGCGGGATGAACGTCTGGCTAAGCGGCGTGCTCAATATGCGGCTCGGCGACAACGTTCTACAACAATCGAAGAACAAAGCGAGGAACTTTACCAAGCCTAGCCATCAATATGCTTCGCATCTGACTAGGCTTAACCTTAGCTAAGCCTCAGCCATTTTTTGTTTTACTTCTCTTCCCCTTTTTATTTCCTCCCAATTCATTTATCCCGTTCTATCTATTATATATGTTATTTTGTACACCAAACACTGTACGAAAGAAGCAAAAAATATCCCGGCTTCGGTGGCTTCATATTGAAAAAGATGCCCGTGGGATGTGCGGCTCTAGTGAGCAATACAGAAGCCCCTGGTGGTCTAAATTTATCTGCAGTCCTCCACTATGGTGTATCTTTTCATTCTCTTATTCCCTTCTTCCATATCTTCTTTGATGATCTGGTTGAGGTGTCTACCGAGGAGTGACGCAGTTACTACACCTTTCGTTTCCATGTCGTAACCAATTTTTGTTAATCTTTTAGCGACTCTTTCTTTTTCATTTTCTTGCCATTCGTAAGCCCTGACTTTGATGGCAGAGCCGGCAAATGACGTTGCTTGTCTAGCTGTCGGTAATGAAGCTTCTCGAATGTCGTCGAGGGACAGAGTCCGTGCCACTCTTGGCCACGCTCAATTTACAGCTGGCAGGGAACCATCGAGATACGGCGCCAAAACAAATATAACAATCCGGAAGAATGTGGAAGCAGTCGCACTTGGATGTGATCATAGTGGATAAGTCTGGTCGCATTTCGCGTCGCAAACAAAACGATAAAGCCGAGGGCCGGTGGCTTTGTGATTAAGACAATCAATGATTTCTGTTGGGACATCATTGGTTTAGGCTACTCAAACGAAATGCTTTGTGAGTGGTTACGAAGCGAACAAACTCAGCCCCAATGTTGTTTACATTAGTAACGTCCTGAAAAATAAGTGTTAATCATGTTTATGAGGTAACGTAACAAAGCGACTTAGGCTAGAAGGGACACCGTAGTGGAGGCTTCCGGATAACTCTGACCACCTCGGGTTGTTTAACGTGCACTGTCATCGCACATGACATGGTTCTCTAGCATTTCGCATCCATCGAAAGGCGTCCGCCGCGGCCCGTATCGAACCTGCGTCTTTTGGGTCAGCAGCCGAGCACCATAGCCACTGAGCCACCGCGGCGGATTGAAGCGTTTGTCAGAAATCTGTTGGAAGTGCAAGCAGTTGAAGATTAGATGGGGAGGGGGCCATTTTTCGGGATCCCTGCCTTCTTACGATACATAACACGTGAGCTGTGAGCCGGCTGTTAGAGTACTAAAGCGCCAATACGCAGTTCCCCAAGAAAACTGCTCCCAAAAAGGCGTGGGCCACTGCCTATAGGTCGGGGATGCGTATCTGGCGAGGCCGTGAAGCCGTACAGGCGACATCTTGCGGCCGCCTTCTCCGTTATCGACAATAAGGCGTCTTTGTCGCCCACTATCGGCCCGATCAGCGTTTCACTACCGACGCAGCGTCTCGCCAGTTCTCCCGAGTCGCACGGACGTCTGCAGGTCAGGGACAACAGTGTGTGCGCAGGGCTGCGAGAGTCTGCGCACAGTGAAGCAGTGGCTGCAACAAAAGGTGGCGCCCTAAACGGCGCCCTCATTACGATCACTTGGGTGCCTCGCCAGCAACCTTCATGCGCCCAATGAGAAAAAAAAAAGAAGAGAAGGAAAAATGCCCATGCTTAATTAGAGTAATGCTACTTGGTACTTAGAGCAAACACTGCTCATGCTTCCGGCTGTAAAGTCAGTAGCAAGCGAAGCGAAAATCCGCGTGTGATTCACGTTGGGCTTGGTTGTCACTTTTCTCGAGCACATGAAGAAAGAGCCCCAACGTTTGCAAGTACGGCATGTTCTCCCCTTTCTTTAGTGGCTATATGAGACCCGTCGACTATTTCAAAATCAGGAGCAACCGATATCACTTCCTCGTGTTGAAAACTAGTGCAGTTATTCATTCCGGGAAACTGAACCGACGATACCGGATACATAACGTGCTGTGGCCGTTGGATTTCGTTGGGACGCAAAGCGCATTTCCGGAGTTGTTGCATGACCGTTTGTAGCATGAAGTCGTTGCGTGACGGAAGTTGCACGAGCGCTCGAAAGCACGAAGTCCGAACGTCGCAGTGGATTGTATGGGCTCTCCGGACTCAGATCATTGTACATGGTTTCCTCATAAGCATGTGAGTCCACGCCTGCAATGATAGCCCGAGTACGAGCGAGAATTACGTAGGAAAGCATGACTTATGCCGCAGGTTGGTATGTTAATGTCGAAAGAGTTGCTAATCCATGCTTCTTGTGTCGTAAGCCACCTCGACCGCGTAGAAATTGCATTCACGCTGTTGAAGCTGGCGATCGCCATGCAGCTTGACGTTTCGAAATTGCATACTGATAATGCGGCCAGTTCTCTGATGCCGAATACAGAAGCGGCGGACACACAACACCAGGAAGTTTCCTCGCTGGCGCTTCTGGCAACTGGCAACTTTTCTCGCAGTAAGCGAGTCAAAACGTAACCAGTGCACTTTGCCTTTCATTCGGGCTTGATAGCTCAACCGACGTGGTTACGTCCAATGTTCCGCATTTCCGGGGTGCCTAGCACATAACCCCTTCTACCACCTGAGGGGCTTTACTACCACCGCCCATACCGTACGTGGCCATGTCAACTGGAGGCTTACAGAAAAGCCAGTACGTCAGGCTTCAGTAAAGAAACCCCGCGGACAACACGAGGCATGCGGCTCCGCACAACGCCCCTTTGAGATCGCTCTGCAGAGATCGGCTCGAAACGTAATCGCAGAAAACCCGTTTTACGCAAACGACCCCCTCCCCAGCCGGCTTACTATACGGGCGCCCCTAGGCGATTCCTTCTAGTTGGGGTGGAATGCAGCCTCTGATTCAGCGCTCGGCTAGATTGCACCCGCTATTGCAGCGCCCGAGAAACTATGGAATTTGTTGGACTCGGCCGACTCTACTAACCTGTGTGCTACTCTTGCGGTGACGTTGACTGCCGCCGATGCGGCTGCTTAGCTTAGATAGCTTGCTTAGCGCCTTTAGGCTACCTTCGCAATCGCAGGTGAGGGCTGAGCTCGCGATCTAACTTATCCGCCAGACATGTAGATGCATGCGGCGTTGGCTGTATACGAGGCGGAAATAGAAGGCGTCTGTATAGAAGAAAGCGCCGACCGAATCGGATGAAGTATATCTGAATACAAATTAAATGGAAATGGTGACGCCAGGTACGTATGCACGCGTAAGACCCTGCTACACTTACCTCCAAGTCCCTTTCTTTGCCCCCCCCCCCCCCCTTTCACCTTGAGGTAGAAAATTCTGGCTTTCTGCCCAAATGACGCCGAAACGAAGTCGGATGTTGCGTAATTTTTTGTACTATGGCGCATACACCTGTACCGCGTAGTGTGGCTGTACTTACATGCGTGACCTTACCTTCCACCCGCAAAGCGAGGAACTTAACTTGGAGCTTACGAAAGACACGGAAGGTGAAACAGCGACGATGACGCTTTTCTCGTTCGGTTGTTGAGCTGTAGGGGGGGGGGAATTTTTTCTTTTGTGTCTGTGCGCGACTGGGCTAGCGTGTTTGGCGCGTTATTTCTCTATCGACTTGTTTCTAGCTGAGCAAAAATGGCTCCTTCGAACGTCCTTCCGATTCTTCGGCTCAAAAAGGAATTTCCAGCTTTCAGTCGATAAAAAAAAAATATTTTAATACGAAAGCACCATATATTAGCACAAAAGCCGGCGTCCGCTGTCTATGGCACGCAATTTGGATGATGTCAGAACGCCGGTGTACGCGTCACAACACATGTAAGCGAACATGTATAGTCATGAATGATGAAACGTACTATGAAGTATGAAAGTCGTGACTCGTGGTCATATTTCATGACTCATATTAATTCTGCAACGTTGCATGACTCACCACTTTAGTGCTGAGTCATGCTACTCTGCGGAGCTTTAATGCCTTCTCACACGTAAGCGGTCTTAAGTGACTCTGCCGAATTGTTTGAATAGTTTTAGTTTTTTTTTAAAATATTGGCCAAGTATTTTTTCGATACCTTCAGCCAGAAAGTTGTGCGTGCAAATATACTCCCGGAATTTGCTTGGTGGTTCTCCCCTTTCCTTCTTTTTCCTGATCTCACTCTGTTCCTGCTTTTTGTATTGCTTTTCCTTTATATTCGCGCTCCCTACCTTTGCGCTTTCTTCATCTTTAGGAGTGCCAACAGACTGCGACGTTCAAAAAATGAAGCAGCACCAGCTGCGGCTTTTGGCATTCATCTGGTTGTTCAGACGTGGAGTGCTGCTTGATATATATGAACGAACGCAAAGACAACCGCCATTTGAAAATGATCTCTTTTGGAGCAGGAAAAATGGCCGGCAAATTGTGAACTGGCCCTCAAGACACAAAAAAAAAAAACAAGAGAAGAAAAAGACGGCGGGCAAGCCGCCTCATATTGAGTGGATACTAGGACATTATTAATCATATGTGGTTGCTTTTGCAGATGTTCCACCTCAAAGGACTGAGTATCACCAGCGCTTAGGACACGCGGTATACATAGTGTAGTAGTTGAGCTGCCTTCCCGGCAGCCTCTGTGTATTTCTTGCGTGCCGTGCTTGAGTATTCCTGCGCTTTACTTCCCTCTTCGTGCGTGGCATATTGTGCCCTATAATGCACCAGCCTTTACTTGCAGTGCTCGCACATTTCACGCAAATAAAATCAACAAAAGGAGATGCGACTCGAGGCGGCGCATGCAGTTCATCGCGATATCGGCAGTGCGCTCGCGACAGTCGTCGTCACGTAACCGGAGCGACCGCGAGCGCGTTCTTCGACTCGGCCCAGAAAACTCGCGCAGCAGCGATAGCCCGATTTTGAACGCGCCCGTTAACCGGGCGGCGGCGTTGTTAGCAGGGGAGGGAGAGGGTGACGATCGGCTAATCGCGAGGGCAATCCCTCCTCCTCCCGCATAGCGCAACCTGACGCGACCGCTTTCGGACTGGGGCGTCCCTCTCGCCGCAGCCGCTGTCTCTCCCTCTGCACATTTAACGGGAAAGGGGAGGGAGTCGAACCCCTTTCACAACCATAACGAGAACGGCTGCTCGAGTGCGACGACTTCTGAGCGAGTAGTTACGCACCGTAAGCGTCCACTGTTGCTGGTCGAAAGCTTTCTGCGCCGTTTACGCTGATGACAAAGACGCCATTTTGGATCTCAAGCTCAATTTTGTGGCATTGCAATAGCATTCCAAAAGGCCGCATTTTTCACTGTATGGGCCGCGGTATCACTCAATACTGCTGCCATGCAGGCGCACAAAATCTTAATTCAGTTAGAAATTTCATTCTTTCATGTTCTTTCCAGAGGTCTATATATTGTACTTGTGAAACAAGCTAACCGCTACTAACCTGACATTAGCTGTTGCCGACTGTGCAGAGGTGTTAGCAGTGCCAGCACAGAGGCCCCGGGGTGCTGTGGATCAGTGGATTTCCGCGTGCCGAAGGAACATAGTTGGCAAGGGCGCATGCGTATACGCTGTAGTGACGTGCCGTAGTGAGGCGCGTTGGATTATGCGCGAGCGCCTGCGGTTCCTTATCGTGGAGCGGAATCTCAGTACACGGGTATTTCATTCCTTTCGCCTCCGTCGAAATGTAGCCTTCGCGGATGGCATTCGATCCCGCGACCTTTGGCTCAGCTGCCAAAAGTCACTGAACTACCGCAGGGGTCTCTGCTGCAAAATGCACGAAAACTTTAAAGGGCTGGCGGTGTTTTGTAGTGGAAAGACGCGGATCATGAAGCAACACATGAATCAGTGAAACCTACAGTAGTCGGCTTTTCAGGGGCAATGTAAAAACGTTTACAACAAGTGCTTCAGGCATTTCTCTGTTTGTTACTTAGTGAAAGAGAAAGAGAGAATAGCAAAAGGGAAAAGGCAGGAAATTAGCCGCGATATAGCAGTCAATGTTTGGGCAGGTGCGGACATAAATTTTGAGGGAGCAGCACCATATAAAAGGGAGAAGGTTTTTTAATAAACTAGGAGCTAAGGCTCAGATGGCGTCGGCAGAACCCCCCGTCGTGAAGAAAACTGAACCCATGATGGCTGCGATGAAGGCGACGATGATAGCTGGCAAAAAGCTGAAAAACAAAATCGCTTTTTATACGCTGTCGTACGCGATGACGACCCTTTCATCACTTACTCCGGCAAAGGCTAAAGTAAAGGGAATACATGAACAACCAAACCTCTTTTTTACTTTCTGCTGCCGACGCGCAGTTATCACATGGAAGTTGCAGTTCTCGCACCGATTCTCTGCTTTCTCCTCCTCTCCCTATCCCCCAATGCAGAGCAGCAGGCTAGAGAACCATACCTCGGGCCTAACTCTTTGCCTCGCTTTGAGTATAAATGTCTCTCTCTCTCTCTCCGCAAGGGGTAGATCTTGTGTTTCAGGGGACTCGGGCTCTCTAAATAAGAGCATGGCTTACCAAGTGTAGGTTTTCGGGCAAGGAATAGGACGTTGTATTTAAAAACTCTTCAGTTGCGCTACATCGTTACGACTGAGCAAAGCTAGGGCCCAAAATCACTGCTTGCATCACTAGAAGCGATATGTCCGGTTGGGGATGATTTCCAGTTCCGTTCAGTCATAAGGCATTTACCTCTCTCTCGATCACGTTTGACAGGCAGCTAGACTGAGACTCATAGATGCGTGTTACAAAAGGAAGATAATGAAGGGTCACGTAAAGTCTTTTGTATGTGATTATTCAGGATTCCAAGAATGAACCACTAGGCTCTTGATGATCCTCACAGTACAGTACAGTACAGCACAGCACAGCACAGTACACGAATATACCGAGAGAGGAATACGACGCAGACAGACATGGATTTCCAGCCGTGTCTTGTTCCTTACAATATCTGTGTATCAAAGTTAGCAATGTACAGTCTTTGTTAGAAGTTTAGAGCCCAGGGGGTTCACTTCCAAGCTTTATACTGGGACTCCAGGAGCATTCATGGAAGTCCTACCTATTGCAGGATGCAGTACCAGAAATCTTCTCATGTCCAGGAAATTTGGAGCGCTAGAGATCCATTAAGAACGACACAGTGTGGCTCAAAAGAAACCCCCTGGGCTCCAAACTTTTGACAAAGGCTGTACAATGAAGGTGTTTATTAATTTAGAATATTGCATAAGAACTCAAGTGCAGCTTCGTGCAGCTTCGTATCGAGTCGCCTTCGCGTAACGCACCGTACGGCGTCGGCCACACAAGCGGGCACGTCTCTATGGACGTCGAGCATGGCGCCGCGATCTCGGCGCGTCCGTGAACGGCACGTCGCTTCGCGTGGCTTCGCCACGGCGCCGACCGATTCCGGTTCGGCGGCCGGCGGTGATTCGTGCCGCTAGACACGCGTGGAATCGGACCTGCAAAGCGTGCGACCGCCATAGCCTGGCGCCCACCGGCGCTGCCCGCACAAGGCAGGGACCTCGCCTCTCGTTAGGCAGCGATGGCTTGCAGGCGTGTTCGATTCTCTGCTATGCGAAGATAGCTTCAATTCTGCCCCCCTGAGCCACTAATTAGGATGCGATGCTGGGAAGAACTTACCTGAGAAACAAAATTTCGTGCATATTTTCGTAGAGTAAAATATGAATGCAATACTAGATACCTGCAGAAGCTGAGATCGCTGCAAGCGCACTATTGCAAACGGTCATTATGCTGACATCGCAAAAAAACAAAAAAAAAAAACTAGCAGATACTGTGACAAAAGGGGTTGATCGGCTTGTGCGCTGTGTGACCGACATCTTTGATACCTGCGATCTTCGTGTGCGAATCCCGGCTAAAACAGTTGTATGGTGCAATAAACTGATACAGTTTGTCATACAAATATCATAGAATTATCTAACAAATCATAGAAAATTATCATTCAAATGTCGTACATTTCTGTAAAATCATACAGTCATCATAGAGATGTCATAGAATATCACAGAAATTGTATGATATTCTATGATGAGGACTATATGAGGTTATTGCATCATAGAACTTTTTTTTTCAGCAGGGATAGCAGGTTTCTTTGAGGATGTGGTGTATTCTTGTGGACAAGAAAAAAAAAAGTCGGATTCAGTTTTTATTCTAAGAAGAACGCCTCAGCGTTTACGTCAGTGTTGAGTGAATGTATGAAATACATATATTTTACCGAGGAGACGGGCCAAATGAGAGCTGTGCCATCACCAGTGAGTACCGGCAAATCACCGTGGAGCCAAATTAAGCACTGCATTCGCATCTAAGCTACTCTTCTCAGAAATCAGCTCTTCCTTGCTACGTTGGCGAGGACGGGGAACTGTTTAGTTTTACCCAATTGGCTGCATTTAGGCACGTATCCGGCAGTTTTGTGCACCCTCTGTATGCACACGACTTGCTCAAAATAAAAAGCTGTCTGATAGTACTCGGAGATCAAGTGCTGGTCCACAGCGTAAGACCTTGACCGTCCTTCCTGAGATTCTCAGAGTTTCAAAATTTAAGTTGATTAATACTTTCGTGAAAAGTGGCCGTGTATTGCCACTAAATTATCATTTTTCGCTTCCGAAAAAATGCCGTGCAGTAGCAGAGCCGCGCTAAAGTTTTGTGGGCAGCTGTATGTTCGAGGCGGTTAGCGAGTTGGGCTTTGTATCATTATTTTTTCGCGCAAAAAGAAACGGAACACCACCACTAGTAGTAAGTTTGCAGAATATAACTTGCACACGATGAAAAGTTTAGGGGGGGGGGGGGGGGGGGGGGGCAGGTCGCCGCATTTTTCAACTATTTCTTTGCCTTTCCAGCTGATTAGCTCCAGTAAATGATATAGATTGCTGTCTCTGTTATAAGACGCGGGGCTGCACAATGAAAAGTGGGAAATAAGGAATCGAAAAAAAAAGAATTTTCATGAAATACGACACCCCGCAATGTCCGCCTGTCGTGACCGTGCATATTTTATTGCCTCGTTAAGATGGCGTTCATTTTCTTTTCTTTTCGGAACTGGCTTGGACAGCTCCGGGACGGAACGGGATTGGCCAGAAATGCTACAAATTCTTACCATCTCATGCTGGAAAGATAGCATTTACCACAACATCAAGACCGCTTGCGCGTGATCGAGCACACTGTTCCTTTGAGTCAGAACCAGTGCTTGGAAGAATGAGCTAAGTGGGACGATGGAGTAAAGAAAACGCCAGTTGTTTCGATGAAGCTCACAAAAACTGACCTGCTCCAAGCGTTTTACCAGTGGAAAACAGGTTTTCATCTACGCAGTACTAGATTAAACGGTGGTCAGATCAAAAAGGGAAAAACCTTAGAATAGTATTCTGTCTGTCTAAATACGAGTTGTTCTATCGGTATCATCATTTAACAAAAGGAGCTGGTCGGTCTGTAATATATAAAAACCGCTGGTCAGTAAAGAGAGGGTGACATCCTCGCGCTCCGTCTAAGCGCGCTCATTGAGGTCAGAACGAAAAAGCACCGAAGACAAGATCGCGACTGAACAGAAATCGCTCCCTGGATAAAACTCTGCTACTTTGTAACCGTGTTTCTTTTTTGACATCAGGCTTGTTTTGAGCTGCATGGAAAGGGGGCCTTCGGGGCAGCCAAAACAAAAGACGTCAAATAGACCTCGTCGAATTAATGACGCCCATTTTAGAAGAAAAACAAGAAGATATTTTCAAAAGCTTAAATGGCCACCGAGAACAAGACCCGGCCAAATCCAGCCGAGCTGCGCTCCGATGGGGCCAAAGATTCGATCGTACACCACACAGGGTATTCATCGTCCCCAAAGGCGTTCAAACAACAACAGCCCAGAGTGGTCCGGGCGCGGCCCGCACGGCTCCCTCTTTTTGGCCTGCGGCGAAGATCTGGCTGCACCTACGAGCAGGGATGGCACGGAACCCGCTCCGAGAAGAGAGACTCCGAAGTATCGCGGACCGAATCGTCCGCGGGACCAGTTCGATTCGGTGCCCTATGGAAAAAAAAAGCGGGCCACCGCCGTCTTTCTGCTCGCAGTCGCACTCACGAGAAGGGTGACAGAGGTCAGATTTTATTTCAGGCGGGCGGGCTTCCAGAAGGAGTCCACGTCCGGGCTGAGGCTTGGCTTTCGAGCGTGTCTTGTCTCGCCGAGGAGCGACCAGCCGAACATCTAGGCGCTGGCCTTATTTGAGGTAGATAGCCGGAGCTTCGGTTGTTAACCTACTGCGCGATGAGACGGTCGCCGAGGCGCCTTTCGAGGACGGGCGGCGCAGTTATGCAACGGGTTCGCTTATGCTCGGAAAACTGTAGAACAGTAAATGCCTGCCCCGACTGCTCTGGATTTGAATCAGCAGAAGGGAACTTCAGGGATGCTCTGGTCTGATCCGCTCTCGTTTGCGTTCGTTGACTTGCTCGTGTGGGCAGAGGTGGATAGGCATTTTTTCTCAATATTTCTCTGGGAGAAGGACGTTAGAATCTGATAACCGAAAACTCCCGTCTTTATATGTTTAATGATAATATTGTATCCCCGCTGTTCTACAGCGTGCCAGTTAAGTGGGCAGTTGTGCGTGTGCTCCCTGGAATGTGCCGTTATTGGTCACGTGGTGCACTTGGGTTTGACTGTGGCCCTCTGTAGGGAGTTGGGGCATAACTCTCATTGGCAATTGCTTATATCGG